>NW_026724777.1:0-4770 GCF_029784015.1 Lycium ferocissimum
CATGATAGATATTTCGGTAGCATGCTGGCTCCGTTTAAAAATTGGTTTTTTTCATCTTGGATTTTTCCTTTTTTGCCTTGTTTTTTTCGATTTGCCCATACTCGGTAATTGTTTCGACCCCTTTGGATGCTTTGCTCCCCCCGGGTAGATATGGAGACGACCCCCTTCTGGGCGCAGCTTGCCCCAGCCTTTCCTAGGCGGGGGTTTGATATTTCTTTTGTGTACATTTTTGGGAAAAGGGGGGTCGTCCTCGTCGTGACTTTAAGTTTGGGGGGTCGTAGATACTTTCGGGATACGGTTATCATGCCTCGTTATCCTTTGTACACTTTTTTTCCTGGCCTGAACGTTGACATAGTGGCTAGTGTACATGTTTTGGGCTTTATAAAAGGGTTAAGACGATAATGGTATGATGTAGGTGCTCGGATCAGCCCCGGGTCCCCGGGGGCCCCGGGGGGTCGTGAAAAAATTTTGGGGGGTTGGGGTGGGGGGTGGGGGGATACTGGTGGGGGGGAATAAGAAAAAATTATTTTTTATAAAGAAAAAAATTTTAAATAAAAATTTGGGGGGGAGAGGGGTGGGGGGGTTGGATGAGCGAGGGTTTAGGGGGGGGTTTGCGGGGGGTGGTGGGGGGGGGTTGGGGGATGGGGTTTGGAAGGTGGTATTTCGTGGGGGGGGTTTGGGTTTTAGGGGGTAGGGGTGGGGTTTTGGGGGAGGGTTTTTTTTCGAAAAATATTTTCTCCCCCGAACATAAAAAAAATAAAATTTACTTTTTTTTTCAAAAACCTTTTTTTTCGAAAAATTTTCCCCCTAACCGAAACACCCTTAGTTAAGACATTGGTGAGACGGGGGAAAAAAAACCAGATACTTCGTTAAACATGGAATTATCAAATTTAAAAACCCCAAAATATATTACTTCTAAACTCAAAATCCATAAAGTTAAAAACTGGCCGCCTAAATCTCTAACCGTTATCTTTTTTATTAATCAAGGATAGATAAGATAGAGGAAATAAGCAGGGGCCAAAGAGTGTGTTTTTTTTTTTTTTTTTTAAATTTTTTTAATAACCAACGACCCGTTTCCTTTGGCCGAAAGAGTTCTTTTGACTGAATTTCATATTTAAAAGGGAATTTGGTCAATTTTGCCTTGAATTAATCAAAATAAGATAACTTTTTCTTCCATTTTATATTTGGCACAAAAAATATACCCATCGCCGTTAGTTGAATGACTCAAATTAAAATACCTTCACCCCTAATAATGGTCCAACCCGGATGGAAAAAGGTCAATTTGGCCACTGAACTATTAGAAATGGACGATTTTATTGTCCGTTCCTTATAATTCATGGAAAAGTTAGTCATATCCAATTTCATATAACTGTGATAAATTTAAGATAAATTGTCATTCATAAGCCGAATTTTTCAGGTGTAATAAAAAGGGATGAACAAGCTAAATAAAAAAGTATGTTATCTTAAATTTCTACCAATATATAATCGATATTCATTAATCATAAAGTAAATAAATAAGAATGTTAGGATGACTTATAATAACAAAATTATGAGAGGGTTAATTTTGAGGAAATAATCTCTTTTATGGCCACTTACAAATCAGATATCTCATGTGTAAGTGTAACTAACACCAAAAATATTTTGTGCCAAAACTTAAACTCATTTCAAATAAAGTGCTATTTTCTTTCCCTTGCAAAAAGTATAATAAAAAAACAACTCCATCTTCAATTTCATAAATTCTAAATAAAGTGAAAAATATTTGAAATCTATGGCAAAACGCTCACATAGATTATTAGAAACATAAAATCCTTAGGTAGTGACTAATTATAGTACTAGACCTATATTATACTAGTAGGTAGTAGTCATAAGTAAGTAGAACATGTCGTAGTGGCTAATAAGTACATTTATGAGTAGGATAATTAGTATGCAAGTAGAGTAAGTTGCTTCAAGAGTTAGGAAAAAAAAATGATCAGTAGCCCAAATAGCTTCAACAATTTACAAAAGCCATATTCTCTGCCTTTATCTTTTCCTGTTGCCCACTAATTAAAGCGGATGTAACCTTTATCTTTCTTCTATGAACTCTGTGACCTTGCATGCTTTAACTTTTATGGATGATGGAAGGGGACACTTGTCTTTCTGGCTTATCTATAGTTCTTTTACTTTTCACTCGATGTTCTGTGTTGTATTTATATTGGACCGATTAAATTTAGATTCGCACCGAACGAGTAAAATGCTTATGATAAACACGATTTCATATTCAGTAGGACACGAACTCGAAATCTCTAATTGAGGATGAATAAGTACTATGCCACTCTTGTTGGTGACTTATCTATAGCTTGCTATAATGACATCCTCCACGTGCAAGGCTTCACAACGGCGGCCTGTTCAATGCTAGCCGTTTAAAGGAAATAGAAAAAAGAGTAGAATACAATTATATCTTCCACTTTCGCACCATATAGGTTATCAATTTCAAGAAATTGTAAACAGCGTTTTAAAAGGCGGAAGGGTGGTTTTACGTTATCGCGAGGCTTTAAAGTCAGCACGGAGCGAACAGCACTGGGCTTATATTTAATTTTTAAAAATTTCATAAAATTATATAATTACAATACGTATTTTTAAATAGGTAATTACATTAAAAAAATTGTAAATAAATGAAATCTCTCTCTCTCTCTCTCTCTCTCTCTCTCTCTATATATATATATATATATATATATGTGCGCGCGTGCGTGTGCTTGAACCTCACAAAAAACTAATCAAAGCAATCCATTATATGCCACTTACAACTTGTAAATATATATATAACATAATTGTACAAGGATAAACAATACAATGAAATAAAAGCTATTATGAAATGCAAATCAACTCTAACATCTTAACCCAAACAATGAAAAAATCAAAACTTAAAACAATATTACTATCATACTTTTGTCTTACTCCCTATAACAAATAATCAATAAATTTTATTAGTATTATAATTAAAATTAACATGAATAAAAAAAAAAATTACTTTCAAATACGAAATAATAAAATGATAATTTTGATACATAGGACAAAAGATTAATGACAAGTGAAAATGTAATTATATGTATTTTTAAAAAAAATATTAAGGAACCCTCACTTTGTTCTAAATAGTTTATATGCAATACTAATTTGTTATTTGAGTTAAACTCAATATTCTTATTTTAGATGAAAACTATTAAGTATTATTCATTTGTAAAGGGAAATTTTGGGGGTAACAATTTGAATTAAGGAATTTAACTATAATTTTGTAAAAACGTTAAGCCGGGGATTTGGGCGTGAGGGGTACTCCGTTTAGGGGTAAGTCCCCGGGGGAACAAGCCCCACAGTGACCGGGACTTTTTTGGGCCCCGGCGAGGGGACAAGCAAAAATTTCTTTTAAACGTTGTAAACGAAATTTGAATTGTAAAAAAAAAACTACCCCCAATGGTCTTGTTAAAAATTGTCGGATACTTTTTTTTAGTTAGGAAAAAATAGAATAGTTTTGTCTTCCGTTTTTTTTTTGGCACAAAATATTTTGGTCTTAGTTACACATAAGATATCTGATTTTACTTATTCCCAAATTTTCAATTGGCCATAAAAAAGATCATTTCCTCAAAATTAGCCCTCTCATCATTTTGTTACTATAAGTCATCCCGGCATTCTTTTTTTTTTCTTTTTGTTAAGAATATTGAAATATATTGGTAGAATTTTAAGATAACATACTTTTTATTTATTGTTCATCCCCTTTTTTATTAACTGAAAATTCAAATGTGCCAATTTATTTTAAAATTTTTTCCAGTTATATTGAAATTGGGCTACCCAAATTTCCATGAATTTAAGGAATGGGCAAAAAAATTGTTATTTCGAATGTTTGTGGCCAAAATTTAAACCCTTTTTTCCCTCCCAGTTGCCCTTATTAGCGGGAAGGTATTTTAATTTGAGTACAACTAACTGGGTATATTGTTTTGCCAAATATAAAATGGGAAAATAAAATTCTTATTTTGATTTTTTAAAACAATTTTGATTGATTCGGGAAAATTGACCAAATTCCCCTTTTTAAAAATGAAATTCATGTCAAAAGAACTCTTTCGGCCAAAGGTAGTAAATAAATTTGGAAAAAAAATTATTTTGATTACAAGTTAACTCAAAAAAATTTTAGTTAGAATATAAATAGGATTCTACTTGTTTAAATTCCTTTTAAATACTAAAAAAGTTTTTTGGGAAATCACTTTTTAGATTACCTAATGGGTAAAAAAATTGGCAATTCCTTTGTACATAATTTAACAATTGGACAATCGCTACTTGAGCGGCAAAAAGGGAAAAGTTTATTTAGAGGGCACGCAAAATTAAATTGGTGCAAGAGTGAAATACGAGGTTAGTCATCAAAGTGAGTTGGTGAAATTTTACTAACGTTTGTTTGTTTTTGTAGAAAATCATAGGGGACAAACCTTTAAAAACGAGGGAACCTAGGGGGATCCCAAATTTCATGGGGTCCCCATGCTCATACTTTTTAAAAGGGGTCACCGGTTGGGGAACGGTTTTAACTTTAACGGGCCGGTTAAACGAACCCCTAAATTAAAGTTGTAAAAAAAATTGTATGGCCCCAAAATTTTTGGGCCGGACCTTATTGAAACCCCCGGCGGGGTTCCTGTTTAAAAAAAAAAAAAAAAAAAAAAAAAAAGAACGTTAAGTTAAGGCCGTTGAAACCTTTTAAAATGGCCCAAAAAAAAGGGCCCTTTTTTTAATTTTTTTGGCCCCCCAAATTTTTTT
>NW_026724778.1:0-4968 GCF_029784015.1 Lycium ferocissimum
ACCTTACCTTTTCCTCAAACTCTTCCTTGACTCAAATCAACAACCTTATGAATATGAGCCTTTTGCTCACAAAATCACTCCACTTCCGGAACCCTTCAAAGGATTGTTTGGCTATGAAGAACAATTTGGGGAAATTTTCTCTTTTTTTTTTTTTTTTTTGTTCGGTTTCTTTTTTTTTTTTCTCTAGGGCCGAAAGGGCCCAATTTTTTTCTCCCCTTTTCTTTTTTTTGCTTTCTTGAAAATTCTAGGAACATAAGATGACCAAGTCATCTCTCCACCTCTTTATATACTTAGTCTCCTTCCAATGATAATGAAACAAATTGTCCCTTGCTTGGCCTAAATTCATTTGGCCACATTTGCAAGTGGGGTCCATGGCCAAGTGGCCCCCCTTTCATGAAAGTTCTAGCAAATTTCATCTTTTTCATGAAAAATATTTTGCCTTAGTTCCAAATTTGCCCCTGTCCTTTCTCCGTATTTCCATGAGTCATTATGAAAATTTTCCCCTTTTTTCCCCCCGGGCCTTTTTTAATATTCCAACTTTAAAATTTTTTCCATACGAACTTGTGTCCTTGGCCCGGCTTACCCGAGGGTAAAAAATACGGGATGTAACCGTGGTTTCCAGGGGAAACCTCCCCAAATTTAATTTGATTTACCAAAAGGTTAATTTAAATTTCGGGGACGAATGTTTTAAAGGGGGGGAGGATGTTATACCCCGTCTTTTCGCATAATCAAAAAAATTCAAATAATTGTGAATTGTGAGAAAGAAGGTCATGTTTGAATTTTTCTTAGAAATGTGGGCGGATGTGGAAATTTGAACGTGAAAACACCGGAAAAGGGCCCCGGGGAAAAAAATTGGAAATTTTTGAAAATTTGTTTGGGAAATTTTTGAAATAAGAATTCTAGCTTATTGGGCCAAATTAATAAAAAAGGAAAATTTGGGCCCAAAATTAGGGGGTGGCCGGCCATGGGGGCCCAAAACCCACAAAAAAAGAAAATTTTCCCCATGTGATTAAAATGTTTATAAGGGGTGGAAAGTCTTAGAATTTTCAAGAAAAGCAAAAAAAAAAATCAAGAAAAAAAAGGAAAAGGGAAAAGGGGGGTGCACGGCAAAGGGAAAGGAGGAAAAGAGAGAAAAAAAAAAAGAAGAAAATTTTTGGACCCAAAACCCCTTTGGTTCAAAAATTCAATTTCTTGTGAAATTATTACTAAGTGCAAGAGCCTCTCAAAAGTGATATAATTATTGTGGCAAAAAAAGCAATTCTAGTGACAAGTGAAGAACTTAAGGAAAGGTAAGAATCTTATGCTTTTGTTATTTTAAAGGAAGGTGTAGTGTGATGTAAAAGGGAAAATTTAAGGGTTTAGAAATTTTGTGTTTTGAGATTGTATCATTTGGCCTGAATATGCATATCTATTGCATGGCTATGATGACTTGAAATTATGTTGGAATTTTGTTGTAGTTGTAGTAGAATTTGTATTAGAAATGGAATTTGAATGAATTAGTGGAAGTTGGAAATTAAAACGTGGCCGTGTGATTTTGGGTTTGGAAATGGAGTTGAATTAAATCATTTAGTATGTCAATTGTGTTGTGGGAGTCTTGTGATGAAGATGGAAGAATAATGGATTAAGTTAATTTTGAAAAGTTTGTTGTTAAATTGTTTTTGGAAAGTATATGTTTTTACTATAGATTATTTTAATTTGAAATGAATTAAGTTTTAGTATGTTAAGTGTGTTATGAGAAGTAAATGAAAGGATAATAATTCTTGTCATCATGGAAAAATGGTTGCTATGTATTATGAGAAATTATGAAGTTTGTAGTAACTTTTAAATATGGAAATGAAAGAGGAGGAAATTAGGATTTTTGATGAGGTTGGAAGATATAAATATGTCATAGCATGTTTTTTTGGATTGGAAGTTGTGGGGAATTATGTTTTTGGTAGGAAACTTTTATATTGTGTATATCTTATGTATATTTGGTGAAAATGATATGATTCCCCGATTGTGTTGTAAGGGATTTGATTAATATGTTGAGATTGAATTGGAAAACGAAGTTGGAAACGGGAAAATTTTTGTGTTTTTGTCGGAAGGATGGTTAGTTGTGCCATATTGCGTATTTTGCAATACTTGTTGTTGTTGTTGGGTTGCTGGGTTGTTGGGTGTGATATTTGGGCCGAGATGATTCTCGGGGATGTTATACATATAGGGGAAAAACGGAAATTTTGGAGCCAAAAGTGAACCTAAGATTGAAATGTTAATTTATGAATAGTAACTGGTAAAAGGGGACCATTTACGGGTTTTTGACGAAACGGGATTGGAGAAAAAAGCAAGCGTAAGACGTCCCAAGGTATGTAAGGCTTACCCCTTCTTTCTTTGGCATGTTTTTTAACGTGTAGGCTTGATTTTCACGCCTTTGGGGGGCTTTTCCTTTTTAGGGAAACCGAGATTGAAAACGGCTACTATTCATTCGGTTTTAAAATTGAAGGGAATGCTTTGTATAGTTCAAGAATTGTCCAAGTGCCTAGGATTTGCATGAATAGGATCCCGGGTTTCCCTAAAAACCCTAATAGGTATGTCATGAAACGTATTCTCGAAATTCTTATGGCCCCATTTCCGAGGGGGGGCCACGCGTCCCAAGATTTTCCGGGATGGGCGCTCTTTTTACATATTTTTTTTTGAAACTTAAAGAAAGCCTTTGGCTATTTTCTTATTTACTATACAATAGTTGTTTGATGGTTTCCCCTTTAATTGTATGATATGTTTGATACGTAAAAATGTTCGGAAATTCATAACTTTTACTTATTAACCCTTCCCAAAAAGGTCCTTTATGCGCTTTTTAAAATTTGAGAATATAGTTGGGGCCCCGAGTTTTGGAAAAAGGATCCGTTTTTACTTGTTATATGCATATGACCTCTCACTACTTCCTTGCTGGGGCATGTTATGCTATGTCCTCCACCGAGTCCCGGGGCGGGTTTTATTCGTGCCGGAATTTTTGCATTGTTCACCAAGGGCCCTCCCCGGAAGGGGGGCCGGGGGGCGCTTTTTTATACTATACGATTCACTTACCGAGTCCCTCCCCGGAGGGCCGGGTACGGCATATCATATGATTAATGATTACCATACATGATGTTTATACGATTTACTTACCGAGTCCCCCCCGGAGGGGGACGTTATATGCATCCGATTTAATGATATGAGGGGTATCGAAACGTTTTCTCGAAATTCTGGTTTTGACCCATGCTTAATTGGTAAATTTGAAATTTTTCGGTTCTTTCTACCCTTTGCCACACATACTCGGACCGGCCCCCGGCCCTTTCATCGGGGGCTGCTTCAGCCGGTGTAGATATACGTTCGGGTGAGCGCCCGGCCCCCGGGCCCCGTTCCGGCCATTTTGGGAGAAACTCCCCGAGGGGGGCCCTTTTGGTACGTCTTTTGCTACGTTCGTGTATATTTGTTCGGGTAGGCGGGGGCCCCCCCCCGTCATATATATATATTCGTATGTTTCCCCATTTTTTTTTGAGACATAAAAGGGGTTATGGGTTCCCTCTGCATGAAAATTTTAGTGATATCCTTTGGGGCGGTTTTTCCCACCCCGGAAGCCCCGTCGGCCCCCATTCCCTTATAAACCTTTTGGGATTTTTCGGAAAATACGGGGATTTTGGTTAGAGGAAAAGCGAGGGGACCCCGCCTAGGGTTGTTCTAAAATTTTTTAGGTTAAATTTTATCTTGTTAACATATGCAATAAGGGGTGTTAGTACGTACGGGTGCCCGGGCCCGGGGGCTAGTCGCGGGGGTTTTGGGGGGGGTGACAGGGAAAACTTGGGGGAATTTTTTCCCCAAAAAATAAGTGAGCTATTTTGGGTAAGTTGAAAATTCAAAAAAAAAAAAAAAAAAAAAAGGGAGCAAAGGTGGCCGGCCACCCCAGGGGGCCAAGGCCACGGGGAACATGTGTTGTGTTTTAAAAGATGACTAAGTCATCTTCTCCCCTTGACATATTAGAAAATCAAGAAAAAAAGGGAAAAAAAAAAACAAGAGCATATTTTTTAAGAAAAAAAACCAAAAATTTTTCCCATCAAAAAAATAAATTCTTCAAGCAAAGTTGCTAATTCAAGGGTCTAAATAACGTGGTGTTTTATTTGGGATAGTTCCCCGTTTGTTCTAACGACCAACTTTGGTCAAGTGAAGAAGTGAAGAAGAAAGGTTGAACTTGTTTTCGTGTTGAGATGGTGTATTTTGTTGTGGTATGCAAAATGGAAGAAAATCATGTTAGGGGGGAAGTGGGTTTGGGTGTATGGTAGTTGTGGCCATAAATAAGGGTTTTAGAATAATTCATGTATTCATGTTTGTTGACATGAATTGTTGTAGTGGAAAAAAAGAATAATCATCCCCCAAGGTGAAATTGAGTGTTGGCGAATGGCCCTCATGTGGTCTTAAATGAACAAATCGTCGTTAGCGTTTTGGTTGTTCGTTATGGATTTTATAAGGCAAAATGCAAGTTTGATGACCAGAATGATTTGTTGGTTTGGGAATTTATGGGTTTTATCAATTTTTACCTTTATGAATATTGCATTGTTAGTATTGGGTTAATGTTGTAAATCATGAATTTGGAAGATGAAAGTGTTTGGTGTTGTTTCGGGGTTTGGGGATAATTCGGGGGGTGGGGTATGGTTTGAGTTGTTTGGAGAATTTTTGTTGTTTGAAATGTTCTTGAATATTGTTTGAATAGTTTTAATTAGTAATAAATGTATAAAGGTGTATCGGTTTGAAGTAAGTAGTTGAGGAATTATTGGAATATTTAATGTTGTTAATTATGGAAAAAGATAGGGGAGAATGTATTTTGAGTTGATTGTTGATGTTGTAGCTTGGTTTTGGGTTGGTTTGGGTTTTTGAAATGGCCGAGTTGAATCTGGGGATGCTATATGTTGGGAGATGCCCCAATTGTTATAAACAAAATTGGTTAAGCTTGGAAATTGT
>NW_026724779.1:0-5023 GCF_029784015.1 Lycium ferocissimum
ATATAAAAAATGGGCTAAAGGGGAATAGTGTCATTGTTGAGTAGGGTTTGGGAAGAATCATGAATATAAATTTGTGGTGATTATAAATACGTTATGAATGACATTTAGAACATGGAATAAGCATTGTATGTGAAAGAATGCGATAGTGAACTATGACCATGATTATGGAGGAATTGAAGTGAAATTGCTAAATGTGGATAATACAAATGAATGATGATTGTTGTTTATGGTATTGTGATTATTGTTATGAATGTTTGGGAGCTGATATGGAATATGGAGGAAGTAGTACAAACAAAGGAAATGCTGCCCAATTTTCTCTAGCTTTAGTAAGCACGTTCTTATAATTGTTTAGCTAATGTCGATACGAATTCTTCAAGGTAGTAACGTGTGTATTAAAAAAAGGAGAACAAGCAAGCGATAGATTAGTTAAACGACGAAGGTATGTGACTAGTCCTTTCTTTCAAGGCATGAATCTTATGGCATGAATCTCTCTTTCTTCAAGAATTCCCTATCTTCAAGAAAACTAAGAGTTCTTGTTCATGAATCGCCATATGACATGAGAGATACACTATGCGTAAGATAATGATGATAAGCTTAAGTCTAAAGATTACGGAGTCCATGGTATGATGTTCCTATAGAGCTAATGATGCTATCTATAATCCATTGATGTTGATCATTATATACACTCACCTTATATGCTAATTCCTTCAAGGTGAGGCAGGATGTTTATGAGTGCTCCATAATATAATCGGGGTTCACGACATATTCTCCGTCACCCCGATAAAGTATAGTTGTCTTTGAGTTTCCATGTATGCATTGTGATGATTGCGGTGACGAGATATGATGAGTACATGATGATGATATTACACCGCGCCTATATGGCCGGGGCAAAATACCGCTAAGGTGGGCGTATACACCATGGCCCCATGGCATGGGCGGGCAGCTGCTGGCTAAGAGTGAGATAGTACTCCCCGAACAGCAGGGCCGGACGCCGACTAATGCTAACAATTATCACACCATACCTATATGGTTCGGCAGCTTATACATATATGCATACATGATATGATGATGATTATAAAGTAAGCATATGCATTATTTCTTTTATGATTCACAGCTCGACGCAAATTGCTCCTCATTTGACGCTCCTCTTTTTAGTTGACGTATTATTATTGCTTATGCCTTACATACTCAAGACAATGTTCGTACCGACGTCCGATTTCTTTGGACGTTGTTCATGCCCACGGGTAGACGAGGAGGTGATCCCGCATTCTTAGGAGCTATTTGTTGATTGAGAGCACTCCATTGCTTGGCGTGCTATTGATTATTCTTCCGGTATATACATGTTTGTAATGACGGGGGTCGTCCCGTCCTATGTCTAGCACTCTAGTTGTTACACCTGGGAAATTTTCCCTTAACGTACAGTGAATGGACCAACGAAGGGAATGATGTATACCAGATTTGGATAAGTAAGAAATAGCATTTGATGGTCCTAATTAAGATTTCCAAAGACATTCGAGTTAAGGAAAGAAAGTCGTTAGAGGAAAGCGGAAAGTTATAAGTTAATTAATCGTGCAAATTATGAGTATTGAGTTAATGATGCCTTAAGGATGTTTTGAAGAAGAGTTATAACGTCCCTTAGAGTGCTAATGAAGTGATAAACAAGTGCTAAGAAGGTCCCATAAGTATTGGAGATCAAACGAAATGACGGGAACGATTTCGGTGGAACTGTGAGTTCCACGACCATGTTCCACGGACAGCATCATGATCCACAAACCGTGGATGTATCCGTGGAATTGCCAGCAGAGAAGATGGCTGGCTGGTCATGAACCACGACCAGTTCCATGGCCAGCACTTGCTTCCACGGACCGTGGAACAGCCCGTGGAACCCCCGACGACTGAAATTGTTTCAAGTCTTTAAATGTAATCCCACTTCATTTATTCCATTTCCACCAACCTCTTTCATCTCTCAAGACCTCTAGATCCTTTCATATATTTTATCCACAAGAAAACA
Source organism: Lycium ferocissimum (assembly GCF_029784015.1). Lineage (NCBI taxonomy): Eukaryota > Viridiplantae > Streptophyta > Magnoliopsida > Solanales > Solanaceae > Lycium > Lycium ferocissimum. The sequence continues at coordinate 2,012 of NW_026724779.1, forward strand.
AAGGGGATCAAGGATCAACAACAAGAATTGAAGTGAATCAAGTGTAGGAAACCTCATTAAAGTCATCAAAGTCAAAAAATCTCAAGAAAGGTGAAATAGGGTTTTTGTGAAAAAGGTGTATTACCATTCAAGGTCTATTCCTCCATCATCTAAGGTGAGTTTCATGACCTTTATATGTTATTTGAAGTATTATTAAGTTGAAACACATGGATTATAGAGGAGTATAGAAAATGGGTCATAAATGGGTGAATAGTGTCAATGTTGAGAAGTAGTTGAGATGAATCATTAAAATGGATACGTTGAGATTATAAAGGTGTTATAAATAATATTTAGAGCATGGAATGAGTATTAGATGTGAAAGAACACGATAGTGAACTTTGGTCATGATTATAGAGAATTGGAATGAAATTGTGAAATGCGACTAATGTAAATGAATGACGATTGTTGATAGTAATATCGTGATTGTCGTTAATAATGTTGGGAGTTGACATGGAATATGGCGGAAAGTAGTATAAACAAAGGAAATGCCGCCCCAATTTTATTTAGCCTTAAGAAGCACGTTATTGTAATTGCTCTAGCTAACGGTATACAAACTCTCTTGAAGGTAAAGAGCGTGAGCATTGAAGGAGAGTGAGCAAACAGAGTAGCTAAACGACAAAGGTATATAAGGCTGTGCCCAACCTTTCTTTCCTAAGGCATGAATCCTATGCATGATTTTCCTCCCCCTTACATGAATTTCCTATGTTTCCGAGAGACTAAGAGCCTATGTTCATGAATAGTCGACGAGATAAGAAACACGCTTACGAATACGATGATGATAATGATAAGTTTAAGCCTAAAGATTCTAAGATTACGAGCATGAGGTACCTACGAAGCTAATGGTGTTGACCCTACGATCCATGGATGTCTTCCCTCTCATGTACACTCACACTTAAAATGTAGTTCCTCCAAGGTGAGATATGACGACTATGACTACTCCATAACGTAATCGGGGGTTACGACCTTATGTCACCCCGAAATAGCTATAGTTGCTTTCAAGTTCTAACATAGGTCTTAATGACCAATGTATAATAATATTAAAATATGATAGAGCCATGATGTGTCCATGAAATGAATGATAGTGATGAGTCTATGATATGTATGATGACAAATGCATGATATGTACGATAATATGATTCCACCGTGTAAGATGGCCGGGCGTGTCACATATACGGCGGGCCGTATACGATTCCACCGTGCCTAAATGGCTGCATGCCACCTTCAGTGCGGTGCTACGTTTACACCGAGCCTAGAAAGGGCAGCATGACACCGTGGTGAGGCACGTGATGGTTACCCGGACGGGGGTTAACGGCATGATGATATATGATTGATATGATGACACACGTATGGTATGACGATGTATATGTGGTATGATAAGGCACACGCTATGATAATGCACATGATATGCTTATGTATGATGTATGTACATGAAATGTATCTATATGTAAAAGAGTACACAAGTTGTATACTCGTCTCATGACTTATGATTTTCCTTATTATGTTTATTTCATTCATTTATTACATAAGATAATATTCGTAACGTACGTCCGTTTTCTTTGAATGCTATGTTCATGTACCCATGCACAATTGGCGGGAGACGGTGCCGATCCATGGAGCTGATAGCCGATTTTGTGAGCACTCTATTTTCCGTGAGGTGCCATTGATTATTCTTTTGGTACATATATGTATATATTCATGATTGGGCACGACGGGGTCCGTCCCGTCCATATGTCTAGTACTCTAGCAGGCTCGCATACGTATGTGTGGGTAATATGGTTCCATAGTCTTCATGTATATGGACATGTATATATTATTTTGATAGCCGAAGGGCTTGTGTTATAAAAGCAAATATGTTTCAAATGTTGATAGCTTTCTATGATTATGAGTGTATATATATATATATATATATATATATATATAATGAATGAGAGCGAGATGAATGTGACGATGAATGTGTTCGGTGGTTAGCCCTGGATGCCGTCATGGCCCGTAAATCGGGTCGTGACACTAGTAGTAGGCTCGTAGATGTGCGGGGTTGTGGGCGTATGGTCTCACAAGTTTCTCATTGTATACACATATATTATTTTGATAGCGAATGGCTCATGTATATAGGTAAATATGTTTTAAATCGAATAGTTTTCTACGATTATGAGTATAAGAATATGAACGAAAAAACGGTGACGTAATAGAATGGTCGGTTAGCCTCAGTGCCCGTCATGGCCCTAGTTGGGTCATGACGGGAGACAAAGATAGCTCGATTCACAGTTATGGCCGGCCCCGGGATAGTGGGTGGAGGGAAAATGCGTGCATAGGAGTGCTTGGCCGGTAGTAGTACGGCATTGTTATTACCATCAAATTGGGTCGTGACATGATCGCAAGGTATGAGTCTGATTAGTTGGTCAAAACACGGGAGGCATAATAAGCCGTGGGTTTTGGACAAAATCAAATGGCAACGGGATATCTTCACCTTTTTAGTTGGAACTTCGCAAGAAAAGGTGTTGAGAAGTGATAAAAAGATAAGTCACGAGTAATTACACTGAGTATTATGTATACCCTTATGATTGATGTTACGACATGTTAAAAATACTAATTGTGTTGTATGTCAAAATTGAGGTAGCAAGCGCTATAGAAAGAATCAGGATTGGGTTTTCTCGGGAATTGAAGTCGGATAGCAGTAATGCGACCAAATATATAAGCACGAGCATTAGGAAAAAGAAGGTTATGATATTATGAAGGGGAGAGCAACTTGGACAAGGAAAACGTATGCCCATTGAGGATCAGGTAATATAATTGAGGAAGAGGTTAGGATGAAAGCTGGAAAGCAGACGATAGGATCAAATTTAAATAAATAAATGGAGATAGAGTAATGTTGTACATGACAAGATTTGAACGCAGGACCCTTTAACCAACCTATACGTTTTCACAAGACAAGAAGGTTGTAAATAATGGACAAAGGTGCATCCGAGAAGAAAA
>NW_026724780.1:0-4435 GCF_029784015.1 Lycium ferocissimum
GTTGCTGCTATATTTACTAATTGTTTCTATAGGCAATAACGTAATGTTGTGCATAAACATGTGTATAGCACAAAATGGTAAAGATGATATAATTCAAAATTGTTATATCCCGTATTTTGTACATTGGGACAACCTGGATTAACTATGGTAAGTTAGGGTCAAAACCATTCCGGGATACAAAGTCAGGATTTTTGACCCTCGATTTTATTTTAAGACATAACTTGTGCATGAATTTGTTGGTATGGAACAATTAGGAAAATTTGGGACCAAAATTGAAATTATTGAAAGTTGAAAATCATGCATTTTTTTTTCCTCTTGGCCGTGTGGTGTAGTGGTTGGCCCACACAATTTGTGGACAATTTTAATTGGTCCAACATATGTGTGGGCCAAGGACACTTGTACACTACTCATATAAGCACAAAAGATGAACAAGTAGTCATCCTTATTCATTCCAACACTTAGAAAAAAAAAAGAGCAAGAAGTTGAAGACAAGGGAGGCTCTCGGCCAAGACCCTCAAAAACCAACTCCAATTCAAGCCATTCTAAAAATATTTTGTTGATGCAAATCCACTAATTTGAGGTCCCTAAGTAACGTGGAAGTGTTGTTCGGGTCATCCAACCATTCGTTGTGTCAATTGCAAACCCTAGGCAAATTTTGGAGTTGAAGAAGAAAGGTAAGGATTGATCATGTTTTATATGTTATAAAGGTTGTATGCATGTTGTAGTATGTTAAAATGGATGAATATCATGAAATATAGTAAGTTGGAATTGAGGCCGTGTATATGGGGTTTGGCCGTGTGATGTGTATGTTGTTTAAGTGATGAGTTAAGTAGTATGTTAATTGTTGTAGTGTGAAGAAATGAATGAGAATTATCAATATGTGCATGTTGGTATGTTGTCGTAATGTAACCTCCCATATGTGACAAAGAATGAGTTAATATCGCTTAATGTTTTAGTTGTTGTCGTTATGAATTCCATGATGAGAATGAGAGTTTAATGACTCAAATTGATGTTGTAATTGTTGCGGACTGATTTGGAGGTTATTGTACATTTGATGTAACTTGTATAATTATGAGAATGACATTGTTAGAATGTGAATTGTTGGTGCAAATCATGATTTGGAAATGAGGAATATGGTATAGTTGAGGCTCTCGGGTTTGGGCAGTTTTCGGGTGAGTGGGAGTATTATTTGGGATGTTTGAAATGTTGTATGAATTTCTTGGAATGTCTTTGAATATTGTTGGTATAGGTTCGGGTTAGTATTCGAATGTATAAGCGTTGATGTTGGCTTGAAGGTAAGCCGTTAAATTGAATATATTGAAAGTTGTTGAATGGTGGAAAAGAGAGTTATTAATGTTGTATTGCCTTTCGGATTGATTATTAATGTTGCTAGGTTGGTTGTTGTTGATTTGGCCGAGTTAAATTCTCGGGGTGGCCTATTTACGGGGGAAATGCTTTCAAATTTCAGAGAATTAAGTGCTAATTTGGAAATAAATGCCTAAACATCCATGGCTAATGTTTGGCATATTATGACATTTTGTAGACCTTGGGAAGCCCGAGACGTAGGTTGACATTAGCTTGAGTTTGGAGTAGCTTGGAGAGCGTTTGAGGTATGTAAAGCTCAATTCTTTCTTCTTTGGCATGCCTTAGTTGCAAATAGGCTATGACACGAGCCTCGAGGAAATTCTATTCCCGCAATCCGAGCATGTTTACGACTCTTATTCACTTCTTGGAATTCGTATATTGATATGATGAAATATTGGCCTTTATGTCTTTGAAATATTTGATTTTCAACTTTTGCATAAAAAGTTTGGCTTTTAAAGAATTCCGTAACTACGAACGCCCGTATCTTTCACAGAAAGGCTCGGATTGCCTCGATATGCTCGTAGGTGATTGTATGGTGTATGATGAGTATGTTTTTCATAGGCGGGCCCGACTCGGGTCAACACCCGTCCGTGGGTCCCGCGACTCTCCTTTTTGTAATCCTGACGACTTTTGAAAGAATTTGATTTGGTTATTATTCCGATTTCTAAGTATGGTCATTTTACTTATCATTTGAGTCTATGATAATGATTTTATGCATATGGTTACTCACGACCCGTTCGTGCATTCTCGTTATATCTTTCGACGAGTCCGGGCCGGTTCTGTTGTCGTGCGCGCTATGATATACTCCGGTGTTATGCTGTGTTTATGGTTCACCGAGCCCCTCGCTCGAGGGCCGGGTTCCGCTTATATTTGGTGTTATGCTGTGTATGGCGTTATGCTGTGTTATGATGTGTGACGGGGATACGGAGATTTGAAACCTTCTGGTGTTATGTTGTGTTATGGCACCATCGACGGGCGGGCAACCATATTTCCTGAGCCCTATGCATGATTTGTATTTTGAAAGCAAATATTTTGATATTTTGGAAATGCATTTACTTTCTGTACTTCTATTTCGATTATAATTCGCATCCGATGATAAATATTTTCTCGCTTTCGTACACTCGCACATATTTCGTCGACCCCTTTCTTCGGTCGTTTCATGCCGAATAGACGCAGATTTGGTGATCCACCGTTTGGACACCCCTTAACTTTTGGGGTGCTCTTTGTGGGCCCGTTTTGGTATATATTCGTTGCATTTGTACATATTTGTTCGGGGGTACGGCGGGGCCGTCCGTCTTATGATTCCGTTTGTCGTTTGAGGTCCCTGGGCGTGATGTGGGTTATGCCCGTTCGTACGATTGTGTTTGTATGTTATATTTCGGCGATCCCGTTCCGGTAGCGCCTCGTGCTTGCATTTGTATATGTTTTGGCCCTTGCGCCATTTGATAGCCTTGTTGGCTTTTGATATATACATGGTTGTGTATGAGATGTGTTTGAGACAGGTTTGATATAATGAGAGCGTTTGATATTTGCGTCCCTATAAGCCATCGTATCGATTCAGATTAGTGATTGTGTTGGGTGCCCGCTCGGGCACTAGTCACGACCCACGGGGTTGGGTCGTGTCACCCCTACCTTTTGGGGTGTGATGGGCACCGAAACTTACTTGGGCCGAAACGAACCTGGACTCTTACCGCATACAAAGTCACGCCAAACTTCTTTTAAATCAAATAAGATAAAATACATAGCAAAAATTTTCGGAAATATTCTTTCTCGTAGCCTTTAAATCGAACAAATCCATAATTATGCAAAGTTTTGTTACATAACACAGACCGACATATCGTAGGTGGGTGCAACGTCGGACAATCAATACCCGCGCTTTTGAATTTCCTAACACGGACCCGAAATCATAAGGACAAACTCGACTCGCGACTCGGGAAAATGGAGCTTGCCATCTCCTGGAACATCTTCATAATGACGTGGGCCCAAATCGGAGTCCGTGGCAAACGCCCCGAAACGGGGGTCGATCGGAAAATGTCGAGCATGTAAGGCATGCAATACGAAAAACAAAACCATAGCGAAAAAACGGACTAAAAGATAAGTACATTAGTCAAAATGCCGGACGCCTATTTCTCGGGACAAAAACCGGACATACACTCCCGTATATCGGAAAGGAGTACAGAGGGTAAGTAAGTCGCCGGTACTAAAATGCTTATTTTACAATTCGGATCGCATGTCCGAGAGGTACGGAAAATACAGAGCGCACGGTGATGTCCGTCGGACGGAGCGAACGTGCGAAAACTCGGACGGGGTCATATATCGGACGAACTATCGAACGTGCCGAACTATGTCGAACATACCAGTTTGGGGGTCGGAAAATACGGCGTGTCGGACGGTCCGTAATCGGAGACGGACGTGCGAGTATACGAAAGGTCCGTGGCGAGCCGGACGTGCGGAGATATATGAAGGCATTCGTAATCAAAATCAAAAGTATGGAGGCATAACGAGCGAGCCTCTCAAAATCGGGGAAAGCGAAGCGACTTCAAATCATTATCGGGGTGTCCGGAATGTCAAAATGCTTTTTCCGGATCACGATTGTCCTACAGATCATATATTATCATAAGCATATGCGATAACGGATCCCGGCCCTCCGGTGAGGGGCGCGTAACGAACCCGGCCCCCAGTACGGGACGCGGTGAACGGACGGATCGTATGCCATCCGGCCCCGTCCCCACATCTCGAATCATAATATCATATGCATAAATAGAGCCCGGCCCGCCTGAGGGACGCGGTAACAATGCAAATAGAGCACGATAACGGGCACGGCCGGGACGCGGTGAACGGATCCCTATACGAACGCGCACGATAACGGATCCCGGCCGGGACGCGGGGGAACGGATACATTGAGCCTTGCGCGGCGAGTCGTGAGAAACCATATGCACACAAATCCGGACTCAAGGGTGGGGATCGGCCATCGGAAGGATTGAGAACAAGTTTCGGGTTCTTTCGAGTTGGGATCGGAAAGTTTGAGCATTTTAAAATACGCCCTTTTTTGATTTTTGCGATCCGAGAT
>NW_026724781.1:0-4601 GCF_029784015.1 Lycium ferocissimum
AATAGAAAGTTCTCCCCTTTTGAATTTAAATATGAATCCTTTTTTTAAAGGCGACAACCCAAAGGGAGGGGAGGTCATGGACTTTAAGAAAGACAAAATAAATATGATGGATCTTGAAAGGGAAGCCCTAACTTTGAGTTTTATTTTTATTCCCTCAAAATCGAAACAATGGTGCCCATTAACTCTTCTAGCTTCGTGATGACCGATTTTAGTGCACCCGAACGTAGATTATAAGGTATGGGTTCATGTGAACCCCATAGGCTTTGTTCATACTCTATACTTGTATTAAGTAATTTATAAAATATTTATAAATATTTGACTATGAATCAATTCTTGTTCGTATCTATTAGTTTGAGGTGGGTATAGGAACCCATAAAGTTCAAATTTTGGATCCGCTAATGTCTTCCTACGATACAGGAAGTTTGCTTTTCGTTCCTTAATCTAATTGTTGTAAGGCACAAATTCACTTTCCTCTCCTAGGGAAGCTCTTTCTATATTTTTCGTGCAAAATTTTCTATATTTGCTTTTGCATTTGATGAAAGTAAGAAAATACAAATAATTAAGCTTTGACAAGGCATCTCATGCTCCATTAAGAGCGAGCTCATAACCTTTAGCTTTGGGATATACGTTGCTACTTATGAAGATATACGTTCTAGTTTTTTTAGGAGTTAATGTTAGTACGGTTGGTCGTTGATGGTTCGATTGGCCTTCCCGGGGTGATTTCGTACTTCTTCTAAGAATCAATATGAGTTGTATCGTTTTCACCTGGTGATTAGAGAACAAAAGAGAGTTGACTTGGAAGAAATTGTATGTATATCATATGTTACTTAATTTGGATTTCTACATTTTGTATTCTAAATTTTCGTATGCTTTGACTTAATCAACCAAAAATGTGTTTATGCAAATCATCTTTACCTATTGATTTTTATTGATATCTCGATCGAAAAATGCTTGGCAATGCACTATCAATATGTCCGGTTAGTATATCAAACTACCCCACCATTAGCTACAAATACGTAAGTAAGTTGACACCGCATTGAATTTTGCTCGTGTCTTTCATTTTTTCCTCCAATTTTTTGAGTAGGTAACTCTTTTGTATTTTTGTTATACAAAGCTTCAATGGATTGAATGTTTGTACGTTTCAACGTTATGTTATAACATCTATTATTTGTGTATAGAATTTAGTAGTCAGGGAAGAGACCTTTTTCTTTGTACAATTGTTTGCTTGGTAACTTGATTCTGTTTTAACCTTCAAATGTTGTAATTGGTTATAATTTGTGCACATAACAATATGTTTGTGTGTTTAAAATTTATTCTTCTTCCGTGAAAGGAATATATTCTAATTAGAATTTTGAAGATGAACCTTTCTCGATCGTTCTTCAATAAATTCCTAGGAAATTGGCAAAGAGTAAAATATGTCTATGCTTAGGTAATTATTCTATTGGAGAAAAAAACCAAAAAGGGCAAAAATGAAATTTGTGTTTGCGATAAATTTAAAGACTTTTCATAAATTAAAAGGAATTACTTAATTTTATTCATCATCAAAAGTTGCATGGGTTGACTTAAAAAATTGTTGCAAAATTTGATCTAACGAAGTTATTCTTGACCACACATGTTATTTGCAAATACCTTTGGAATGGGAGTCGTGTTTGTTGGTAATGAAGCCAAAGGGGAAAGGGTAAAAACAAAAAAAAAAAAAAAAAAAAAGAGCAGGGGGTAGTGTCATACTAGACTATAGCTTCGTTAAGGCACGCTATAGTTTTCAGGTGAACCATATATAGAAAGTTCCCTGCGGATGTCATTTGAGATTTGTTCATTTTCCACATAGTCCATGTTTCAAGAAAGAGTTAAAGAAGGTGTATATCTCCAAGGACTCTAATGTCTTTTACTTTGATGTAAAAAAGGTCCGATTAACACAAACAAGTGGCAGTATAGACTGCCATGCACGGCATCTAGTCACAATATATGATTAACACAAACAAGTGGGCATATGACGTGTTGCACCGGTGCCTAGTCACAATAAAAGTGTATTTGGGCACTATCTAAGCCGTGGTTTTCGGGCCTTTGACCCAGGATCGAGGCCCTATTAGTTCTTTTTGGACCGTATAAGGGGCCTTTTAATACCAACAAAATGATAAGCACCAAAAGATGTTCCCGGAATCGATCCCGCAACCATTCGTAATATGCACAACATTAAACACTCGAGCTATAGCTCTAAGTTGTTTAAAAAATATTAACATCTAAGTATTAATATTATATTACGACCCATATTTCGGCCTAACACAACTATTATCTCCTCATGGCGTTTAGCTAGCTATGTTAAGATCCCGCGATGGTCTCGCACTACTAGAAGGGCATAACTCACGGGCCCGCAGTTGAAAGACGTTGGAAGGATCCAATTTTCATATACGCGGCGTTATGGAGAGAGAGATGGAAGATTTGAGAAAGTTCTTGAGAGCTTTGAAGAGGATTATGGCCAATCGTTAATGCACTTAATGAAGTCGTTCCTCGGTAATATATTAATGTTTTTATTGATGATATGTACTTCAAGAATAATGAGGAACATAATAACCATGTGATAACAACATTGCAATATCCTTTACCGATTCACGGACTTTTCGAGGAAACATATAAGGCTACCACCCTTGTATGAGGTAAGGATCATCAATTTGTCGGATTAGTGGCCTATTAGTTGAAAGATGTAAATGACCTTTGGTTCAGTGCGTGGGGAAGAACGGACATAGGACACACCTTCAATGACTTGGGAAAAATTCACCAAAATATTTATTAAGATGGTTATTCACGGAGTGAATGTCGCCTTCTCATCGTTTCGAGATTCGAAGCAAGATGCCTTGTATGTCTCGTGAGTACATTATCAGTTCTGAGCCTCCAAGGTAATTTTATTTCAAACATTAAGACGAGGAAGATGATGCATACATCGAGGTACCAAGCGTCAAGTCCGCACTAGTTGTTAGGTGAGCTTCCGTCACCTCCAAAAAGTCCGTTCAATTGTTCTTCCTTTGATTTTTTCAAGAATCTATGGATTGGAATGATAATCTAATGTTAATCCTTTTATTTTAATATAGTTTAATCATAGGATGCTTAAAAACTCACCTTGCAATATTTGGAGAAGCCCTAGGTTGTTTTCTCCTAAAAAGTGGCCCAAAAAAATAAGTCGAGTTTGAAAATTTCAAGAAAATCCGGTTCTTATACAATATCCGCATGGATATGCGGTCGTATTCGAGTTTGGTACGATTCTGTCGCATACGCAAACCAAGAACATTTGAAAACGACCTGAATTGCGAAGTGGTTTCGGGGGTCGCATTCGGTGTGGTCGCATTCGCACTGTCCCAAACATGTTTCAAGAACGCATAACTTTTGCTCGCAACTTCGTTTGAGCTCCACCTTATATCGTTAGAAAGATATTTCAAAGGCTACAACTTTCATGTTTTAAATTTTCTCAAATTCTTTACGTAACTTCACGTAAATAGGCCGGAAGTCGCCTACCGAAACTTAGTCGATTCTATCGAATCTTACGCACCACTATTCGTGTTGATCGTAAAACAACTATTTTCAACCAAAATCATCTCGATAGGACTTCATATGTCTAAAATGTCACATTAACACTCATTTAACACACACACTAATCCGAATTTACGAGTGTTACACTTCCAATGTCTTGACGACGAGCCAAGTATTCCGTCGGTGCAGCACATGCTAAGTCTAATCTTCAGAGATTTGCAAACACATGTAGGGAAACATCAATTTACGCTGAGATGATGCATGGTGGGCCGAACCTAAGCCTGTCAATCAGTTTTGGTTAACCGGTTCAAACCGGTAACGCATCGATAAAACCACTTACGGTCCGATTAACCGTTTGAATACTATCCGTCCGTTTCGATATTTTGGACCGGAACGATCGTTAATCCGTTAAACCGGTCAATTTTTTTTTTTTTAAATGTAGCCGTTGGGACATTGGACGACCGTGCACGGTCCATTTGCAAAATGGTCGTTGCCAACAGTTTCAAACTCCCTTGGCCCCCCAACCCCCCAAACTTTTTTTAACACTTTAACCATCCCCACCCCTATATAAACCCCTCTCCATTTTCATTTTAATCCACACCAATTCACTCTTCTCTTTCTCTCAATCTCTCAATTATAGTTACTTTGCAACAATTAGTCACTTTAAATTTCTCTCAATTAAATATTATAAAGTCTTATTCTAGTTTCAATTATTAATTTTGCAATTATAATATTGTTGGTGGAGTTGGTGATTTTGCAACAATCCAAGTAGCTTTGTGATTTGCAATTCTAGTCGCCTTCACTTTGTTGGAAATTAGTCCCAGAATTTGGTACCTTCGTTCCAACTCTATCTTTATTTTTCGCTATTTAATTTACGCAATTTAATTCTAGCAATTTAATTTGTTGCAATTTATTTTCTTGTGATTTATTTGAGTGTGATTTAAATTAATTCTATTTAATAATGGCGAAGAGATTTAGATCTTAAAGTAGTAGTGGTATTGTTAGGGGTGGGTTTAATAAAACTTTGTGAACGAAACACCCTTAGGGATTGATGTTTGGGGAAATAATCCACTTTTTTA
>NW_026724782.1:0-5062 GCF_029784015.1 Lycium ferocissimum
AAACGCGCCCGGTGACTCTTTTCCCGGGGGAAAGGGCCGGTTTGAAAGTCGGAGGGCTTTTTGGCTGGGGGAGAAATTTTTTGTTTTGGTATAATGTTGTGTATATATTTGCGAGTCCTTACTCTTTAGAAGTGCGAAACAGTGTGGGAGTCATAGTTCTTTTGGCCGTATCGGCCATTATTTTGTTGTGTACGAAATGGCGGGAGGCCATACCCGCCTTACCTTGCATGCCGTATGTATGTATATATCATGTTTTGAGGTGCCTTGAGCCACGTGTCGATTTTGGTATTTCATTTACAATTTTCAATTCTCGTTTTTAAAAAAAAAAAAAAATTTGAGTCGACGTTTAAGGGTTCGCTCGACTACGACGAATCGGGTGCCGTCACGCCACAGTGAAGATTCGGATGTGACGAAATCATACTTACGTCGGGAATGGGGTAAGCCTATAATGAAGTCCATTTTAATTACTTCCCATTTACAAGTTGGAATTTCTATAGCTTGCAACAATTTGCCCGGCTTTTGGTGCTCAATTTTCACTTGCTGACAATTGGGACATTGAGCTACGAATTCCACCATATCCTTATTTATCCCATTCCACCAATATATATTTTTAAGATCATGATACATTTTCGTTGCTCCCGGGTGGACAGAATAACGGGAACAATAGGCTTCTTCCAATATTTGGCGGCGTAGCCCTGCAACATCGGGAACACACAACCTGTCTCGACATTGGAGAACTCCATCTCCAAAAATCTCAATTGACGACTTCTCCTTCTGAGGGAGTGTATTTCTGTAATGAATTAGCATGGGATCTTCATATTGTCGCTCTTTCACTTCGACCACTAGTGATGAGACCGCTGGATTTTGAAGGGTAGCTCCCATACTACCCGAGTCCACTACTCGAACTCCTAGGCTAGCTAAGCTGCTTTGGAGCCTACTTTGAACCATTTCCCTCTTCTCTGGCATGCACATCGCATAAACTTCCCATGGAACTAAGGCTAGTTATAAATACGACATTTTGCTAGGGATGATCGAGGATATCAACATCATAGTCTTTCAATAATTCCAACCATCGTCGTTGTCGCAAATTCATTTTTTTCTACTTGACGATATCTTTGAAGGCTCTTATAATCTGTATGAATATCCACATGGACACCGTACAAATAATATCTCCACATCTTTAATGCATGAATGTTGGGCCAATTCAAGATCATGGGTTGGATAATTCTTTTCATGTTTAAAATGTGTCTTGAAGCATACTGTAATCCACACTTACCATGTTGCATCGTAGCCCCCTTTGACCTAGTGTCACAATACACAACATAACCTTCCGATCTAGAAGTGTCAAAGCTGGGGCAAAAGTTAATCTATCCTTTTTAGCTCTTTGAAACTACGCTCATGACGTCACAATAGTTGAAATTTGGGCGATTTGCCGGTTCAAATTCATGAGTGGTGCAGAAATAGAAGAAAAGCCTTCCACGAACCTCCTGTAATAACCTGCTAAGCCCAGAAAACTACGAATCTCCATAGGAGTCGTGGGCCTTGGCCAAGTTTTCACGGCCTCAATCTTCTCGGTATCTACCCGAATAACATCGACTGAAATAATATCCCTTGAAAGGTCACTGATTTCAACCAAAACTCACTCTTAGAAAATTTGGCAAATAATTCTCGAGTTTGAAGTACTCTAAGAATGGTACGCAAATGATCCGCGTGTTCTGCCTCAGACCTAGAATACACCAAGATATCGTCGATGAATACAATCACAAATAAATTGCTATATCCCGTATTTTTGTACATTGGGATATTTTAAGCTAATCGCGATAAGTTTAAGGACAAGATTATTTCGAGATACGAGATAGAGACTTCTAACCCTCGATTTTTATTAATGCACGAATTGCTTATAAATTTTAAATTGGTATAGAAATATTAGTGGAGATTAGGGATTAATTAACCATGATTAAATTATTAAGTGGGGATTAAGACTAATTATCACTAATTAAGTGATTAGTGGGCCGTGTGGACCCCACCATGGCATGGCCAAATCCAATTGGCCCATGCCTTGAGTGGGACACGTGTCCAACTTATAGGCTACATATAAATAGTCACTTGATGACTAATAAGACCAGCCTTATTCATTTCTTCATCTTCAACCTTGTAAATCATAGAGATAGAGAGAGAAAGCTCGGCCATAGCTGTCCATGGTGGAGCATAAAAGTTTGTGATCAAAAAATTATTTTTTCAAGATATTCCAACCCCTTGGAAGGTGGTAGCAACGTGAATTGAGCATTGAGGGCAGCAAGAGTGATTATTAATTGAAGTTGCCAAATTCAGCAAATTAAGGAGCTAAGTTGTTAAGGTAAGGTTTAACCTTCTTTTACATGTTTTTAGGGGTGGTTTGGACTTGTTGTAACTTGGTAATATGAATTGAATCTATGGAATTATGTGTGTTGATGTTGGGACAATGTTGAAGCCGTAGGGGGCTGTTTTATGTGGAAATGGTGAAATGATTGTAATTAATATTTTGGTTGTTTTTGTCATGGATTATATGATGAGAATGAAGGAATTAAATGGTTAAAGTAGAAGTTGTAATTGTTTTGTGGGCTGTTGTAGAACTTAGTGTGATGTTAATATAGTTTTCTTGCATATGAATGGATGGTGTTGTTGTCGTGTGGTTGCTGGTATAGTTCATGAATTTGGATGAAAAGAGTGTATTAAGTAATGTATAATAAATGTAGATGGTTTTTTTGGCATATTCGTAGGCGTTCGTGAGGTTATCGGGCATCCTTACGTTGTTAGTTAAGGGCTGTTTTGATATGTTGTTGTTTTGCTTGCTGAGCTTAGAAGATTAAGTATGACTAAGGTTATACATTATGTTATTATATTGGCTGTTATAGGGTTGTTTAGAGGAAAATATTATGACTATGGATCATTAAGAATAACTTGAATATGTCGTAGTCGTATGTGGATTATTACCGAATGTAGTAAATGTGGGCTGTTTGGAATGTTGTGCGGGCTGTTCGGAGTGTTCTCGAGTCTTGTCTTGAATAGCCTCGCTATAGTAATTGAACGTATGGTTATTGATGTTGGCTTAGTTGTTATGTAGTTTGTTTGAATATAAGGGAAACGTCGTCTAATTTTCTAGAAAGGAGTTACTAACGTTAGAATACGTTTTGAATCTCCCCGTAGCTTAACCATAGTTCTTGACGTTTAAATATAGGTTGAGACACTTCGGGCAGCATATACATATTGTGTTACGGATAAGCATTAAAGGTATGTAAAGCTATCCCTTCTTTCTTTTGGCATGTCTTAGATATAAGTGATGTATGATATGAGCTTTGGGGTAATCCTATTCGTAAGTTAGAAGTGTGATTCATGATCTTATTCAACAACGATGTTAGAACTCTTAAGGTAGTTAATTTACTGCCTCCCAAGTCTTCTATATGTTGGATAGTAGTCGATGTGTATAAGCTCCTATTCCTAAAGACTTTACAATAACGAATGTCCTTGACTTCCATAAGCTGTTCCGCATTACCTTGATACATGTCTACGATTTAAAACTACATTTAATGTAATCCGTAATGACGTTAAAGGGTACTTGACATGACTATTGCTTTGATACTCGAGTGTCGGTTTATTCTACATATTCCATTAAGTCTGATGATGATTTAGTTTGCATGTAGTTTACTCACTTTCTCTTCCTGCATGTTGTCATGATATCTTTCACGAGTCCCGTGGGTATGTATTCGTGCACGGTTTCACTACATTGTTCAGAGTCCTCGCAGAGGGGTCGAGTACGGTATATATATATATATGATGATATGATGACATGATGATATGATGATGGCACCGAGTCCCATGATGGGCCAGGCATGATATACATGTATATGATAGCTTCACCGAGTCCATAATGGGCCGGATATGGTATATGATATAGTCATGCATGATTTTATTTCATAAGGCACAGGTACAGTGATTCCTTGATTATCATACTTGTCTCCTGGAATCTCTACTTCGATTATGATCTTTCTTATTGTATTTCATGCTTCATATACTCAGTACATATCTCGTACTGACGCCCTTTCTTTGGGGGCTGCGTTTCATGCCCGCAGGTACAAATACTCACTTCGGTGATCCGCCAGCTTAGGATTTGCAATTGAAACTATCTTGGAGTGCTCCGTTGTCCGGAGCCTAGACTTTTGGTCGGAGAACCTTTTGATGTATACATATGTTTATCCGGGGGTACGGGGCCACTGTCCCGTCATATATTCTTGTTGATACTCTTGAGGTCGTAGACATATGTGTGGGTTGTATATAGATGTTGTTCAGCTGTGTTAGTATGACTTATGTTTTGGGACGTTCCCCTTTCGTGGTGGCAGCCTTGTCGGCTTGCATATATGTATATTTTGGGATGTTGTATGTAGTGGCAGCCTTATCGGCCTTGCGTATATATATAGTTGGGGCGTTCCCACACGTTATGACAGCCTTGTCGGCTTGTGTTCCATGTTATCTGTTGATAGTTGTAACTCCCCGGAGAGCGAGTGTCACCTTTAATTTGTTAGGCGTGATGAGCCTGCCGACCCTTATTTGGGCCGAGCGAACCCGGCCACTCACATAATACTCATAATCATATTTGGCTCTCAAATCATGACACAAATACATAACGAAAGTTTTCGAAGAATAATATGCTTTTTACCTTTCTCGAATCAAAAAAAGATCTGTAACATATAGAAACATATACAACTTATAATACAATGCGCTATAACACATCGGCTTACATAGCCGCTTACATAACCAACATCTTATACCCCCGACACTGTCTGCAAAGTCTCTAACACAAAACATGATACCATAACACAATGCTCTAATGGGGGGCTCGGGAAAAATATGGAGCTCCCAAACCCCTGGAACATCTTTAATATCTTGGCTCGTCGGGTACCCGTGGCATAAAGGGCCCCCAAAAATTTGATGCTAAAATGCTTTTTTGTAAACATGAAATATTTAAGGGGTATTACGGGGGGTAGAAGGAAAAAATAAAAATTGCCCGAAAATTTTTCATGCATAT
>NW_026724783.1:0-5220 GCF_029784015.1 Lycium ferocissimum
TAGCATCATTCATAACAAGATTGTACTCATCTCATACTAGGAATCATGACTCAAATTAACTTACTACTCAAAATACCATTATTTTCATATTTGAGCTCATATTCTACTCTCTTCTCTAATCCAAGTCTTTCAACCACTCAAGACTTTTATCAACACGAACTAGATGTAAAACTCACCTTCGATTATGTAGGAATGATCTTTGGTGGAAGATACTTCACTTGAGAAAACCCCAACTTCAATTCCAAAGGAAACCTTGACTTCTATCAACCCTAGTGAGCCTCTTTACACTTGATCCTCTTGATTCTTGCTAGTTAATCTTTGATTTCTCTTGAGTTCATGTTGATATGATATGGAGAATTTTCTTGAGCTCTCTTGAGGTGTGGAGAATGAGGGAAATGAAAAATAAGAACTTGGGTCCTCTTTTTATAAAAATTTTAAAGCTGCCCGACATGGTTATACGGACACTTATACGGTCCGTATAAGTGACCGTATAATACCACCAGTGAGTGACCCTTCTCTGGACAGGTTATAGGACCCTTATACGGACCGTATAAGTTGTCGTATAACCCACATTTTTTTCTAAAATTGTTCTCGTCGCTTCGTTTGACTTCCAATCCTCGTGGAACCTTCTTGGCACTTGTGTAATACTTTATTAACCATCTTGGGAGCCTTATAGATACTTCTCAAGATGTTACTAAATCAACATTAGCTCGATTGTTATGAAATCTTCCCGAACACAACTTATACTTCACTTTCTTCAACGAGCTTTCTTTTCTTGCCTCAAATGTCTTTGGAATCTTAATTAGAATCATTAAGTATCCCCTCTTACTTGTAGGGACATCATGTACACCTTAACTTGCATTAGTCTATTCATATTATAACAACACGAAATGTCCGAGGTCTAACAATTTGTGTCCAAAATTCTGCCAAGTTTTTCCAAAATTTTGATGAACTTAATCTCTTCGATTCGCTTGATCCCGAAATGTTTATACACTTGCTTAGAACTTGTTAGAAGTCTTCATTAACCGTATAAGGGTTCCATAACTCTATGGGCTTAAGTTAGTTTACTTACAATGCAAACGACGCAAAATTTTTTGAGGTGTAACATTAAAGATGGCCTAAACTATAAGGAGATCCCTGTGGCTATTCTTGATCATCAGGTTTGCAAGTTTAGAATTAAGGAAGTAGCCTTGATATGGATCTTATGGAGGAGTCAGAAAGTCGAAGAGGACATGAAATCCAAGTACCTGTATTTGTTTAAAGAGCAAGCAGAAAGAGTTCAAGGTAAATACCTTCCGAATCTATGTCATGTCCCTTACATATTCATGCCTCAAGTTTCACGTTCATGTATTATTTATTCATGTCTCATGTTTCAGCATTCATGTTTTCACAACATGTCATTTCAGTTCCCATGTTCCATGTCATGTTCCTTCATATTCATATATTCAACCCATGTCCAGTTGCATTCCTAACCATGACCCATCATCCGAGGATGAATGAAACCAAGAGAGAGATATTGTAACACTTCGTATCTTTAACTAAGCTACATTCATGATTCGGTACTTAGGAAACTAAGAACGGGGAGTGTTAGGATTAAAATTCATTTTAGTTCAGCGATCCCAGTTTTGCGCCAGGTTTTACGGACCGTTAATGGACCCCAGAAAGCCTAGCTCACTGTAATTGATTTATGGTAGGGTTTTACGGTCCGTATAATTTTTACGGACCGTACTTTTGCACTGTAAATATGAAGGATAATTACCAAGTTTCTGTAACCAATTCAGGCCACCTTTCACGAACCGTAAATCTTTTACGGACAGTAAAAGATACCGTATATCGGCCCGACAACTGAACAATATATAAACATGTTTTCAATTCTTTTTCCATAGTATTCATTCTCTCCAAGCCCTAGAATGAAGGTTTCTCTTCTCCTCATCCTTCTATGTCAAGGTAAGTCCATTCCAAGCCTTTTTAGTGAATTCTAACATGTATCCATGATTCCTAAATAAGGATTCATTATTTCTAACCTAGGGTTTTTAAGAAAACCCATCTAAAGGATGCAAGATTTAAAGCTTTTAGAATTCTTCTTCAAGTTCAGACCTTTTCTACAAGTTTTAGAGCATTAACAGGTATATAGGGTTTCCATGTACCTATGGGAATAGCATTGTTCTTCCCCACGCCATGTTTTTCCATGATTATACGAAAGTTTACAAAAATTAGGGTTCTAGATACGTTCATGATAACCCTAAGTACATGTACCATGATATACCATGTTTGTATGATTAATTCGTTATTGTGTTCTTAATATTCCATTTTGATTATTGAGAACCTATTCGTAATCCATGCAAACCCATACTTTGTATTTCGTGGGTTCTTAAATGCCAGATATGAACTTTTATGCTTTTCATGAACTCCTACATTCTTCCTTGTTTTCATATAAGTTATACGATATATCTATGTTCATGTTATAATACAATCACGAATAATGTTTATATAATTCATGGGCTACTAAGCCAATTATTTCCATGTTCATGTTTTGGGAGTTGCACTGATTACTGAGAAGGCTCAAACAACCTGAGACTACGTATGCCAATGTAGGATAAGGATAGCTCTACCCAGTTAAGACGATTCCTTCATTTTTACCCAATACGGGTTATTGGATCCATTCAGGTTTAAGTTCATGTCTTGTGCCCCGGTAAGGTACAGGATGGCTTAGCTGGTCCGGCAGAGATCAGATGCCACGTACCTATGTGGTTGTTACATGCCGGTTATACTAAGGCTCTCCCACTTAAAACGTTTTACTCATGATATATATATATATATACTGTCACACCCTTAATCCGATAGGGTGTGATGGGCACCCGACCCTTACCTAGGGCCGAGCGAACCGGTGACTTTCGTAAACACACGATCATCTTTGACTCGCAAAACCACGACATAAGTACGTAATGAAAATTTTCGGGAAAACATACATGCCTTTCATCTTTTCAAATCAAATAAAATCGTAGTCGTAACAATGCACCGTAACATAATGCATATTGATATATCGGCTTACATAGCCGATTACAAAACTCATCGAGAATAATGCATAACAACATATCGGCTCGCTCTAGCCGCTATTACAATCGACATATTGCATACATGAACATCGTCCGCAAAGTCTCTAACATAACTTGAGATACCATACAAAGCACACTCCTGACTCGTTAGCCCGAGGATATGGAGCTCGCTAATTTGGAACATCTTCTCGCTAACGTCATCTACTCATCTGTGGATGCCTTCGCCGCGGCACGAAACGCAGCCCCCGAATAAAGGGGTCAGACGTGAATATGTATTAATTATACAAAGGGTGAAGTACTAAAACGAATTAATAACCGAAACCGGGGAGAAAGTGAGCATAATAACTTGAAAAACCAAAGTGCTTGCATCTCAAAATACAAATCGTACATCACAGGTACGAAGACAAATATCATAATCGAATGCCAAAATGCTTACTCCGAAATCGATCATACATATCAACGTCATGTATCATATCCGGCCTATAATGGAATTGAGTGACATAAGTAAATGATCATCATATACATACCGTAACGCATCATAACATCATGACCGGTCATATGAGATGCCATTAATCGATGTGGGATTGGCCTAAACGAATGTGGGATTAGCCTAAACACGTGTGGGATTGTGTCACGACCCAACCCCGTAGGCCGCGACTAGTGCCCGAGTTGGGCACCCGTACACACCCGTTAATCAGAAGTAGCATACGAATAGCTTGCGTAGTATACAAATAACATATATTTACAGAAAAGTGGAACGTCACCCCGAAGTCAAGCCACAATGTATAAATATGCATATCGCTATCGCTATCGCAATCTAGTGAGATAATATCACATATAAGCGATATGTGCTATCATAATATGGGGACATCCAAATCACAAATCACACGGACACGGCATCAACGGTGGGTACCTATAACCCACACATATATGTCTGACGGACCTGCTAAGAGTCATAACAAAATCATATGACGGGACAAAGGCCCCGCGCGTGCCGTGAATAAACATATACATATGCATAATAACAGAATCTGGATCGGAGTATAGGCTCGAGAACGAGGGAGCGCTCCAGAACGGCTGAACAGGAATCCTAAGCTGGTGGATCATCCAAATAAGTATACGTACCTGCGCGGCATGAAACGCGATCCCAGAAAAGTGCGGTCGCATGAATATGTCACCGAGTATGCAAAGCATGAAATATAGTAAACCGGATCATAATCAAAACCAGGGTACGAAAAGTAAATGCAATACTCAAAATATCAAAATGCTTACTCATAAAAATACAAATCATGCATAGGCTCTTAGAAGCCGACGTTTGCTCTCGCCCGTCGTTGGCGCCACAAACACGCATCACACCGGAAGAGGTTCATATCTCCACGCACCCCGACATATCCCCATAACACATCATAGCCTACCGTAACGCCATACACGCATAATACCAATATAAATGGAACCCCGGCCCTCTAGCGAGGAGCACGGTGAACCGTAACACAAAGATCGCGCGAAAAAATAACGAGAAAAGCTCACGATACATAACCCGACCTCGGACTTCGGTGAAGGATGTAACAACCATATGCACGGGCAGCAGTCGTGAGCAACCATATGCGGTTTAAAATACTTTCAAAGACTCGATAGAACATTTAATATGAATCATCATTTAAAAATCAAGTTTCTTCCGAATGTCGTTCGAGGGTATGTCAAATAGGACTTTAGGACTCATAGATACGTATCAAACCATATGAAATAACTTACGGGAATTAGGGGCATAATCATCATTACAAACTCGATAGGGAAGTAAGTAGTCGACGCTCGAGGTTAAGATGGTAGTCACACTAGATCCCTTTAAAAAGTTTAGCATTACACAAAGGAAAGCCTCGGGGCCCACGGACGAGTATCAACCCAATCTCGAGTCCATCTATAAAAGTTGGAGACCTTATTCATTATAGAATCTCCTACGAACGTTTCAAGGCGATCCGAGCTCATCTATGAAAAGTTACGATCGTTCGTAGTTACGGAACCTCTTAGGAATAAAAGTCTTTATGAAACATTTGAAATCAAATCATATAAAAACATAAAAATCATGGTTAGACTACGTTAAGAGAACAATGTTACGAAATGAATAAGATCCCATACAAGCTCGGATCTTGAGAATGGAGTTCCCAGA
>NW_026724784.1:0-4677 GCF_029784015.1 Lycium ferocissimum
TACTCGAAAATCAAATATTAGTCAAAAGCTTTCACTTAAAGGTTCTAATTTTCTCAAATCTTACTAAAACTCGCTCGATAATCTCGGCAACGGGGTCGAAGGGGTAAAATTGTAACACCCCGTACCATTAACTCGGACCTTGAGCATGATCCTAGACCAAAAGAAACCAAAAGAAAACATGAGCCTAGACTAAGGCATCACTGCGCGAATCGCGTGTGCTACACGCGAGTCGCGAGGCGGTGTCGCATCCGCCGAAGCAGGCGCCAAGGAAGATGTAGTAGTCCATGCACCGCACGCGACACCATGCGCGATTCGCATGTTACACATGCGAGTCGCATATGTCATCGCATCCGGTGACAGAGAGGTACCAAAGAATGACGCGAAGGTATACGCACATTCGCGACGGTTCGGTGTGCTGTCGACTCGCATGTTGCACACGCGACACCATGCGAATCGCATACGGTGCACGGGGTATTTGTGTACGAAAGTTTTCTCGTTTTTTGGACACCACTATAAATAGGTTTTCTAGTGGTCCTGGACTCATTATTACAGCTAAATCATTGGTATTCCTTGTGGAGCACATGCAAGTGTTGATTAAACATCTAGGGATTTCTTACTTTTGGTATCTCCTCCACCCAACATTTTTGGTAAACCCTAACTAAAACCGTTCAAGATTCAGTTAATCAAGAATTGGGGGAATACTTGTAAACTCGGGTCTCTAATTCAAGTGTTGAAGCAATTAAGGTATGTAGAACTTCCATCCACATGTGGGAATCTCTACGTTCTTCCCCATGCTCCGTTTCTTGATATCCATTAAGTTCAAAACCACTAGGGGCATTAAAACCAACATATTGGTAGCCCGTATTTATGTATTTATACACATGAACTTTGTATCTATATTCGTTATTGTATTCCTAATCTTCCATTACGGTTGAGAACCCTAGCTAATCCATGAATCATGAATTCTTCCTCATGTGTTCGCATTATGTTATATGAAATTTTATGATTTTATGTAGCAAGTTACTGGCATGTTTTCAAGTCAAATTATATATCTATATATTTATGAACTATTGTTTCTACTCACGAATCAAGAACATGTTTGCAAGATTATGACAAGTTATCTCATGAAACCATATTACAAGTTATTTCGTGAAATCATGATTACAAGTTATTTACAAGTTATTTCACGAAAATCATGGGGCTTCTTAGCCAACTATATCATGTTCGTATTTGGGATTGCTTAGTTAATCGGTATGCTCGTATAGCCCGAAACTACGTTGCCACCGTAGGATAAGGGTTGTCGACAGAAGTAGGCAACACCTTCATTATGCGCTTTGATCCTTACATGCTATTATTACTTAAATCTCATATCCCCGGCAAGGTGCGAGTGTTCTCTGGTAGAGACGCAGTACTGCATCATGTCGGTTACACTATAGCATTCCCCACGTTACAAGAAGTTTTATATACATGTATTTTCATTGAATTATCGTTTTCGTACTTTACTCACGTTTCATGCTCATGTTCAAGTTACATTCAAGCCAAATCATGTTCTATACCTATGTATGCCATGTTCTTCATTTCGAGCGGAGGTTTTACGTACTAAGATTATTCACCATGTACTAACGTCCCTTTTGCCGGGGCACACTTCACGGTGCGTATACCGATTCTCGAGAATATACGCACGCGCGCAAGAGGATCACCTCGCATCAGCTTATTGGTGAGCCCACCTCTCGTGGGTTCCACATGGAGTCTATATATTTAGTATGCGGTCTATGGTAGTCCCGTGGCCATGTCACAGTAGTGAGTATTCGTACATGTTTTAGAGGTTTCATAGATAGATGTTAGTTTACAGAGTCAGTGGTGCATCCATGTTACAGACTATTATGTTTTCATAATGTTTCATGCTATGAGATAATTTCAAGACTTTATTCCGCAAATTATATTTTTTATGATTTATTTAAATTGCATCATATAGACCCTACATTGTTTGATGCCCGTGTTGATAAACGAGTTAGCCATGAGGGTTCGCTCGGACACGTACGAGTAAGGCCCGAGTGCCGTGTTACGTCCGGTGCCATGGTTCGGGGCGTGACAAAACTGTTTTCTTCACATCCGTGTATTCAAGCCATGCCTGGCCATGTCCGACCATGACCCATCATTCGAGGACGAATGATCCCTAGCGGGGAGATATTGTAACACCCCGTACCATTAACTCGGACCTTGAGCATGATCCTAGACCAAAAGAAACCAAAAGAAAACATGAGCCTAGACTAAGGCATCACCTGCGAATCGCATTTATCGACTGGGTCCGATTACCTCTCGTGCCCCGTAGATCGAAGGGCAATCTCGGTCGAATATGGCCTACCGACCACACCCATAGCAAATATTTGATCCCAAGCGGCACTCCCAGATGCCTCCTCCCACACTTAGCACAAATCGGATTGGTGAAGTTACTCGAGTCGCACCGGCCCGAGATCGAGAGCTCGACTACCGAAATTCTACCGGCGGTTATCTCTCCCCGAACTTGGAACCGGAGCACTTGCGTGGATGGAACGGTCCTCGCCGACTCGTTGTTAAGAATTTCCTGTTCCCGCTGAACTGTCCCAGGTAGACTTGACCCTCTTGTTGAACTCTTTGTCTTTCTCTTTCTGCAAGGCTTCCTCCTCCTTTAGCCTCGTCTCGTTGCCCAGAGTTAACCATCCTGGGAGACGGTCATTCCCCATTCTCAGGCAAAGAATGTTGGCCCCATCATACAAATGGGAATCAAGTCCTCCAACAAACCTTCTCACTCTCGCCCTCATATCCGGTACCATGTCTGGCGCATGCTTGGCCGGACCGACAAACTCAAATAGTAGTCTCGAGCGGATCCGCCCATTTGAGCTTCGGTGAATTGCTCAACCTTAGCTTCCACTCGAAACGGGCGGCGAAATATTGCCAATTCGAACTACGGAGGACATGCGAGGGCATGCGTCTTGGATTTCAAAGGTAATTGGGATGATCACTCCGCCCCATCGAGTTTTCGTATAAAAAAACCTATCATTTTTAGTAGGGAGGCCCCTTTTGCTCGTACGGGGAAAGGGGATCCCCAAATTTGGTTGGTTCAAAGCTGGGGGGATTTGCGGCCCCGTATTTGGTTTATCGCAAGAAGGTCAAGAACGGTGCTTCCCCCGGCCGAGTCCCCTGTCTTCCCGAGCGAGGCGGGGATTAGAATTTTCAGATGGGGCCCCAAAAAGTCCCCCCAGGGGTATCAAAGCCGGTTCAAGATTTTTGGGAGTCTATGAAACCGGTCCAAGGGTCACTTTTATTCGGGGCCCCAAACATAAAACCACCAAGACATCCGGGTTTTCTCATTTTTTCATATTCTAGACTTTGGGCAGAGATTACTTTTAGGATATCCTTCAATTCGTGCGTGTACGTTTTTTTAAAAGCCCAAGAAACGTACGGGAAACCCCACTCCCAAAAGGGGCACGGAAGAACTCGCGAAGAGACCGTTCCGATCGAAAAAGAACCCCAACCGCTCCACCAAACCCCCCCCACGATACGGAGGAGATGTTGGAAGCATCAACAGCTC
This sequence comes from Lycium ferocissimum, assembly GCF_029784015.1. NCBI lineage: Eukaryota > Viridiplantae > Streptophyta > Magnoliopsida > Solanales > Solanaceae > Lycium > Lycium ferocissimum. The sequence goes on from NW_026724784.1 coordinate 3,572, forward strand.
ACACAACCCGGGGCCTTTGGCCCAACGTCGTAACGGGGGCAAGCGGGCATAAGGAGGCCAGACGGATTTTCGTAATGAACCCCCCTTCAACAAGAAAGACAAACCCCCCGGGGCTACATGAGCTCTTTAAGATCTTTGAAAAGGGGCTCAAAAACCCCCAAAACCATTTCGAGTCATCACCGCAGAAAAATTGGAACACCCGGGGACAATTGGGAATTATCCCGAGGGGGGAGGATGCACCCGAGCAAGGGATGAGTTTTTTAAAGGGATTCCCGGACCACTTAGCCCCAGGGGGGTGGGGGCCCAGCAACCCCCAAACTCACGAAAGGCGACGCCCGGGGCACATTGGAGTTTGTCGTCCCGGGGCCAACGTCGTATGGTACCTATATAAGGCGAGAGGGAAGGGTTTTTTTGGGGGACTTGATTCCCCCTTTTTAGATGGGGGCCAACATTGCGTTTTTCGGGGGAAAGACCATCTCCAAAGGGCTTTTACGGGAACAGACGAGGCTTGGGGGGAAAACCTTCAGAAAGAGAAAGACAAAGAGTTCAACAAGAGGTCAAGTCTACCGACGCCCCCCGAAAGAAACCAACAAGGGCCCCAGGGCCGTTTCCCTCCACGGGCTCCGCCCAAGTTGGGAAAATAACCGCTTTTACCCCAAAACCGTGCTCCGGGCCTGGCCGGATGCAGAACTTTACCAATCCGATTTTTGGGGGGGGAGGAGGCATCCGGGGAGTGCCGCTGGGGGCAAAAATTTGTAGGGGGTCACCCGGGCCATATTCACAGATGCCCCCCGCCCAGTCGGGGGGAAATACCCGCCGAAAATTCGGGGCTCGTAAAACAAACCCCGGGGAGGGAGCTAGATCCGAACGGGCGGTGGCCCAAACCGTTTGAGTTTTACCCGGGGGGGCGGGTACCGACCGTACCGAGGCCCGGGGAGCCACCGTTTTCCCCCTTTCATGCTTCCAGGACTTCGGGTCCACCCTATCCTATGTCACCCTTTGTTGTAGAAAAATTGGGATTGAACCCAAAAAATAAAAGAACCTTTTGTGTCAACCCCCGCAGCCCTCAACCCGAGGTTTAAAAAAGGGGTTTGGGGGGTTTCCTA
>NW_026724785.1:0-10799 GCF_029784015.1 Lycium ferocissimum
GTAAAAAGACCCGATGCCAAAGAACTACTAGAGACATTGCTACTTTTGGGCCAACAATTTGGTATTTAATCCCACATATTCTAGCGGCGTGTCCTACCTCATGTCCTTATTATCTGTCTTTTAAGATTTTTGTACACCTTTTAAGAAAGACATTAATAGCATTAATCATAAGAATGTTTATACCTCATTGGGTGTGAGTAAAATCTTACCACCTTCCTATTGGTTGGGAGGTAGGGGAATACGAGGAACTAATGCAATGAGAGAGTTGATTGCTTAGATGGTTATGTAACTTTGGCTAATTGGCTATCAAAAGTAAATTTTTTTTTTAATTTTTTTGTTTTTGTTTTTAAAAAAACCCCTTTCTTTAAATTAAAGTTAACGGTTATTTTTAGATTTTGTTTTTTTTGGTGAGATTTGGTGACGTAAAATTTAATTTTAAAAAAAAAATAATTAGAACACAAATTTAAAGAACCTGGACCAATTTAAAACCCAAACCCCAAACCCCCAAAAAAAACTCCAAGCTGCCACAAGAATTTGTAGAAAACCCAAAAAAAACCCTCTATGACCAAAAAAAATCATAGACTGGAAACATATTGAATGATTTCCTCTTTATCTCTCAAATTATAGGCATTGAAGCGGTCCTAAATTTAGCCAACAGCACATCATAACAATATATTCTATTATAGAACATCCTTTACCATGAAGTATTTACATTTAACCTTGACAGGTAGTCCATTTTCCCATTGGGTAACGGGAAAACCCTGTGCTATAAAACAAAAAAATTTTTCAAGCCTCAACCCCCTTTTTATCTATTAATCCACCTTTCATTGCATCCATACGTTACAAAATATCCTCAATAAACAGTGTACAGGTGCAAGTGCAAAATATGAGTGTTTGTGTCTCTCTCTCTCTCTCTCTCTCTCTATATATATACATATTTTGTGGGTGGGGGATGAAGTCATAAATAAAAATAAAAAATAAAAAAGGGTGATTGCTCACCTCATTTAATTGTGTTGCAGTCAATCGGACAGCTTAATAGATGTTGCTTCATGGATTTTCTTGACATCTGGGTCTCCCATCCATTTGTAACGGGAGAATTGGGATCAATGGAACACCAATTATCCATTTCACAAACTGATCCTACTTTCGAAAAATTTGCAAAAATGTTAATAAAAGAAAGGCGTCGTGTGTAAAGAAGGATAAACTAAAACATAAAGTGAAGTACAATTGCATTACCTCATACCTCAGAGACTAAGCAGGTCACCCAATTAACTATAAGCATGTCAACATGTTTCAGAGACCCTTCAACAGACTCGTGTATACAAAGGTACCTAGTTCAGGGAGAAAAAGCTTTCATTCGGCTACCACATAAGTCCACTCCTCATTCATTAGAGTCCAGACTTAAAACCAGCATCCTTCATATTACTCGTAATTTCCCAGCATATTAGCAGCACACGGATGCTTCTTATCATTAGGAACAAAATAGTCGGAACAGCCAAATATGTCAATCCAAGTACTTCTAACTCCGCATTACCCTTCTAACACCTGAGGCGGACAGCCAATTTCTTTCCTCTGCATACTCTGGCGTCCTCCCCTATTTCATACAGCTTACTGGAAACTACTTTCTCCGGTTCAAAATTTCTATGAACTCAGTAGGCAGCACAGATCGATCCAGGTAACCCCAAGACATCACCCTTCTCACCCAACTGCTGATAAAAACATCTGCTTCAACCACCCGTCCGACTCTTTATATAATGTCAACAACCGGACCAGGTTGCTAGAAAGGAAAGGCTTCACTTTTATGACTTGATTGTTAAGGCTTCACTTTTATGACTTGATTGTTAATGAGAAAGAAAGTCAAGTCATAAATCACCTGAACCTTTATATGTCAGAAACGTCTATGAACTTGGACCTTGAAGTAGCTAAGAGATGCTATCCAACAAATAGCATACTTCATTTCAAGTTGATTAATGTCCAACAATGAACTCGTGCACATTTCCATTGATATCAATTGAACTGCATCCAGGTGACTTCTTAACACCTAAATCTCTCATAGTTCCTCTGACCTTTGATACATCTTCCCATCTGCCAGCAGATGCATAGGTGTTTGCCAGAAGTGTATGAGTGCTAGAATCATAAGATTCAACCTCCATAAGCAGTTCTGCCACACATTCACCGACATCAACATTGCCGTAAATTCTGCAGGCACTGAGCAAAGCCCCCAAAAATTGGAACTATAATCTCATTGTTTTTATTCGTTATCTGAGATATCATTACTTCAGCTTCCTTAGGAGCCCAGCACGACCCTGTAGGTCTATCAGACAACCATAATGTTCTTTGGCTGAATCCCATAAATCACTCATTGCGTGGAAATATCTCCGGCCTTCCTCTTCCAAGCCCCCATGGCTACATGCACTTAGCACTCCAATAAAAGTGATATCATCAGGGAAAATTCCAGCTTGTTCCATTTTTGAGAACAGTTCCAGTGCCTTCCAAGTATTCCCGCTCATGGCTAGCGCACAAATAATTGAAGTCCAGGATGCAGTATCTTTCTCTTCTAATTCATCAAATATTTTCATTGATTTTTCTATGCAACCACACTTTGCATACATCTCTATAAGGGCAGTACCAACAACAGCAGTAACAGCTATTCGGTTTTCCTTCATGTAATCATGAATCCACTCCCCTTGCTGCAAAGCTCCTACCTGAGCACAACCAGTGAGAAGAGCAACCAATGTGTATTTATCAGGTTTAATCCTTTGCATTTGCATCAAACGAAACAGGTCCATTGCATCAACACGATTAAACTGCACATACCCATTAATCATACTGGTCCAAAGAACTAAATCCCTTATTGGACTCCTCTCGAAAAGTTCCCTAGCTTCATCCAATTGACCGCTACTAACATACCCCGACACATACTAGTCCAACATATCACATTTTTCATCGGCATCTCATCAAAAATCTGCCTAGCCACCATCAAACATCCACACTTACAATACATATCCACTAATGCATTCCCAATAATAACACTAACCCCAATCTCTTCAACAACGTATCGATGAATTTCTTTACCAAGTTCCAATTTTTTCAATGCAGTACAAGCTGACAAAGTACTCACAACCGTCGCTTCATCAGCCTTAACACCACTTTCCTCTCTCATCTTCTTGTAAACCCCAACAGCATCATCATACCTGCCACACCTCACAAATCCAGAAATCAATATATTCCACGCAACCGAATCTCTTTGAGGCATTTCATCAAACACTATGTTCAAACTCTCAACACAACCAAACAAACCATACATATCCATAACAGAATTACCTACATAATTATCAAACCAAACACCAGATTTCAATACACACCCATGAATCTTTTCACCTTGTTTTACCATTTTTAACTCACCAATTTCTTTAAAAACAAATGGATATGTAAAATTATCAGGACATAAGCCATTTATTCTTAAATCATTAAACAAGAAAAGGGATTGTTTAAATTGACCTGTTTTTACATACCCTTTAATCATTACATTATACATAAACAATGTTGGGTTTTGGCAACAATTGAAGATTTTCTTGGCGTAATTTAAGTCTATTTGGAATGTATTATTATGAGTGGTAAAGGCTAATAGTTCGTGTAAAATGCCAATATGTTTGTGGAAATTGAGGATGATAACTTGGGCATGGATTTGTTTGAGATGTGTAATTGATTTGCATGTTTTTTGAAGCTCAATGCATGTTGTAATGTCAAGTGTTCCAATGAAACGACTAGAAATTGACCTTATTGAAGACATTGTAGGAGTACAGAATATAGGTCAAGATTTTTGTACACCTTTTAAGAAAGACACTAATAGCGTTAATCATAACAATGTTTGTTTAAACTACCTCATTGGGTGTGAGTAAAATCTTAGCACCTTCCTATTGGTTGGGAAGTAGGGGAATAAGAGGAGCAAATGCAATGAGAGAGTTGATTGCTCAGATGGTTACATAGTGTAGAATTTCAAGAAGAAGAGAAAGTATTCTTTGTATTTCTTGATAATTTACATCCCATGACAATGGGTATTTATACAATAAGTCCTATAACTAAATAAAGAATATTACATAATCAAAGAGAATATTACACAATCATTACATAATCAATCTATATCAATTACTCCTATAATTATGCTAGGAAATCCATATCAATCAACACTCCCCCTCAAGTTGGGGCAAAGATGTCGCACATGCCCAACTTGCAAACTAGTGTATGGAAAGTCCGTTTGGTGAGGCCTTTGGTAAACACATCAGCTAGCTGCTTTCCTGATGACACATGGAACAAACTCAAGACACCATCCGTAACTTTTTCTTTGATGAAGTGTCGATCAATTTCAACATGCTTTGTTCGGGTAATGCTGAACTGGATTATGAGCTATACTGATTGCAGCTTTGTTGTCACAATACAAGGAAATCTTTCCCTTTTCAGACAATCTCAATTCCTCTAATAGCTTTCGTAACCATAAAAGTTCACAAACACCCTGAGCCATAGCTCTATATTCTGCTTCCGCACTTGATCTAGCAACAACACTTTGCTTCTTGCTTCTCCAAGTGACCAGGTTTCCTCCTACGAGTGTACAGTAACCGGATGTAGATCTTCGGTCATCTAGAGATCCTGCCCAATCCGCATCTGTAAAGGCTTCTATTTTGAGGTGACCATGTCTGGAGAAAAGTAGACCTTTCCCTGGCGCAGACTTCAGATACTGCAAAATGCGAAAGGACTTCCATATGAGGATCTCGAGGATCATGCATGAACCGACTCACCAGTGGACCGAATAGGCTATATACGGTCTAGTGTGAGAGAGATAAATGAGTCTTCCAACCAGCCTCTGATATCTCTCCTTATCAACTGACTTTCCAACTCCACTTTTGTAGTTTGTGATTGCTTTCCATGGGTGATTCTGCTAGCTTGCAACCTGTCATACCAGTTTCTTTCAAGAGGTCCGAATATACTTTCTTTGGGAAATAAAGATTCTATTTGATCTAGCAACCTCGATACCCAAGAAGTATTGCAATTTTCCAAGATCCTCGATCTCAAATTCTTGAGCCAACAACTTCTTCAATCGGGTCATTTCCTCCTTGTCATCTCTGTCATTACTATGTCATCAACATAAACTATGAGAAGAGTGAGTTTACCCTTTTGATGTCTTATGAAAAGAGTGTGATCAGCATTGCTTTGTTGGTAACCGAAAGAGATCATTACTTTGCAAAATACGTCCAAACCAAGCTGCGGGAGATCCCGACCCATACAAGCTTTCTTCAATCTGCATACCTTTCCTCGACTGTTTATTACCAAAACCGGGAGGAATCTCCATATACACTTCTTCTTCTAAGTCTCCATGAAGAAATGCATTCTTCACATCAAACTCATCGTAAGTCCCAATCAAGATTAGCCGCACAAGACAAAAGAATTCTAATGGTGTTCATTTTTGCAACGAGGGCAAATGTCTCTTCGATAATCCACTCCATATGTCCGAGTAAATCCCTTAGCCACCAATCTCGCTTTGAATCTTTCAATCGAACCATCCTTTATGTTTCACGGTGAAGACCCATTTACAACAACTAGTTTTTTGTCCGGGAGGTGGTATGACAAGTTCCCAAGTCTCATTCTTTGACAAGGCCTTCATTTCTTCAAGCATAGCTTGCTTCCATTTGGAATGCCAAAAGCTTCCCTCCAATTAGGAATAGACACGAAGAAATAGACAAGGCAAAAGTTCTATGGTGAGGGAGACAAAGAATTATAAGAGACAAAGTTAGATAAGGGGGATGTTTGGTGCAAAGAGCGAGAGAGCTTCCTATTCCTTCGAGTAAGTTAGAGATTTCATTTTTCTCTTGTTTCAACAATAAATTAGGAAAAACCATCTAACTCATTGGAGAAATAGGACTCAGATTTAGGAACAAACGAGTATACAAGAGACTAAATTAAAGTAAGGGTTTTTTGGTGCAGATCTTTGACTCCTCCTTACCTCTTGGACAATTTGACGGCTATTCCTCTCTTTAGTCCAGTTATCAAATCTAACTATCAATTACGGCACTTAAAAACTTGTATAGAAAAAATGTTCCAAACTCCCCCAAATTCTTTCTTGAAGGCATTGGACATCATCCATTAGCCCATTAAGCAAGCATTTCATTTGTTTCACCACAAATAGCTAAGTAGAGTATGAATATTCATAGGAGGAACCATCTAAAAAACCATCTCTTCCTTGAGCTTCCTTTCTTAGTAGAAAGCTCCCCTTAACACACCTCGACTTCCGGAATCTCGAAATCAAAATATCTGCCTATCCAATCGACTCATGAAACTTGATTCCGTTTTTCATAATAAAAATCTTTTTCTTTCTCCAAAATTTCATTTTCTCTTGTTTCAACAATGGAATTAGGAAAAACCATCTCTTCTTCCTTATAATTCTCCCCGTAAAGAGGTGATGGTGTAATGCGAAATAGGAGGATTCTCGAAAGGTAACATCCGTCCGACGAAGGGAAAGAGGGTGATAACATTTGTACCCTTTTGTGTTGGAGAATACCCAATAAAGACACACTTAAGAGCTCTAGGATCAAGTTTTCCGGAGTTCTGAGTGTGAATAAAGCAAACACATCCAAATATCTTGGGAGGAACAGTATAGTCATTTCTACCCTTTAAAGCTTCCAAAGGACTCTAAAAGTTGAGAGTTTTAAGTGGCATTCTATTGATGAGGTAGGCAGCTGCTAGAATGGCATCCCCCAGTAAGGTTTCGACAGATTCATGATAAACAAAACGGATCTTGCTACTTCTAACAAATGCCTATTTTTCCTTTCAGCAACCCCATTTTGTGCACTAGTATAAGGACAACTAGTTTGGTGGATTATCCCAAAAGACTCCAAGTAAGCTCCAAAAGTTTTATTCATGTATTCTGTACCATTGTCAGTTTGAAAGATCTTTATCTTAGCCTCAAATTGAGTACAGATCATCTTATGAAATGACTGAAAACATGTGAAAACTTCACTTTTGGCTTTCAACAGATATACCCATGTTCTTCTAGTGCAACAATCAATAAAAGTAACAAACCATCGACTACCAGACAAAGAAGGTGTTTCAGTAGGGCCCCATACATCAGAATGAATGGTCGAAAAAGGAATTGTGCTTTTATTGTCACTCAGAGGATAAGAGTTTTTAGTGTGCTTGGCATATTCACAAGCATCACAAGACAAAGATTCAAACTCGGCTTTGGAAAATAAACTAGGATATAACCTTTTTAAAGCAAAAAAAGAAGGTGTCCCAACCGTCTATGCCACTTCATTATTTCTTGGTTGACATCCTTATTTGTTCCTAAATAAGCCTGACCAGAATCTCGAGCTCCATTGATCAAATATAAGCTATCATACAATCTACCACTACCACTCTTCTTCCCTGTTTGAAGGTCCTTAAAAACACAATGATCAGGAAAGAATTTTACACTACAGTTTAGTACTTTTGTGATAGCGCTAACAGATAATAGATTAACATGAAAGTCAGGAACATGAAGAATGGATGATAAGGTAATATCAGGGCTACAAAGGAGTGAACTTGTTCCAGAGACAGGGGTTAGGGAGCCATTGGCTATTCGGACATAATGCCCTTTGGGACTAGGAGAGTAATTTTGAAGGCCTTTAGAAGAGCCTGTCATGTGTCTATTCGCACCAGAATCAATAATCCAAGAATTAAGCTAAGCATTAAAGGCAATACCTGACTGCACATAATTGAAACTAGCAGCACTTGAAGAGTCAAGTTTGTTCAAAAGACGACGAAGTTGTTGAACTTCATCCGGAGACAAAGTCTCTCCAGAAGTAGTGTCTCTAAACGTCTCCACATTTTCGGCAATATTAGACTGACCAGCACTGATTTGTGAAAGAGAACTATTATCTGCTCCCTTTGTATCTCTCATAGTTTGAACAGTCATAGATCTAAATAATTTAGATGTGTTCCAAGAAAGAAATACCTCACAAACAGATGCCGTGGGTAAACACTGTCGAAAAAAGAAAAAAATCTGAACCTGAAAAGTCGCCGGAAAACACGCCGGAAAAATCTGAAACAGTGGCTATAGGTGCAAAATATCGCCGGAAAATAAAACTGCAGATCTCTAAAAAACAGTAGATCTCGCCGGAAAAAATGGCTGCCACGCCGGAACCTTAATTTCCGGTGATCGAAAAAAATCAAAAACTGGTAGGGCTGACTCGGAATGTTCCAGTAACTCCAACGGAAGAAAAAAATTCTGAAAAACTGACCGGAAGGAGCTTGTGTTGCGGACAACCACCAAGAGAGAAAACTCAACCTCTTTGAGAAAAAAAGGAACCCTAGTCTTTGCGAGGGAGATAACTCACCTCTAAAAGGCAGCAATGGCTCTTGATACCATGTAGAATTTCAAGAAGAAGAGAAAGTATTCTTTGTATTTCTTGATAATTTACATCCCATGACAATGGGTATTTATACAATAAGTCCTATAACTAAATAAAGAAAGAGAATATTACATAATCAAAGAGAATATTACACAATCATTACATAATCAATCTATATCAATTACTCCTATAATTATGCTAGGAAATCCATATCAATCAATCTTCACCAGATTTTGTACTTTTTGGTGACATTTGGTGTCGTGAAAAATTTAATTTTAAGAAAAAAATAGTTAGAACACTAATTAAGAACCTGGACCAATTTAGAACCCAACCCAATCCTATTACTTAACCTCCAAGCTGCCACAAGCAATTTGTGACCAACAAAGTCAGCTCTCTATGACAAACGAAAATAATCATAGACTGGAAACCATATTGAATGATTTCTTCTTATCTCTCAAATTATAGACATTGAAGCGATCATAAATTTAGACATCATAACAATATGTTTTATTATAGAACATCCTTTACCATGAAGTAGTCACATTTAACCTTGACAGGTAGTCCATTTTCCCATTGGGATAACGGGAAAACCCTGTGCTATAAAACAAAGCCAAGTTTCAAGCCAGCAACTCCCTTTTATCTATTAATCCACCTTTCATTGCATCCATACGTTACAAAATATCCTCATTAAACAGTTTACAGGTGCGAGTGCAAATTATGAGTGTTTGTTTGTGTGTGTGTGTGTCTCTCTCTCTCTCTCTCTCTCTCTCTATATATATATATATATATATATTGTGGGTGGGGGATGGAGTCATGCAAAAAAAAAGTGATTGCTAACCTAATTTAGTTGGTTGCAGTCAATCGGACAGCTTAATAGATGTTGCTTCATGGATTTTCTTCCTTCCTTTGACATCTGGGTCTCCCATCCATTTGTAACGGGAGAATTGGGATCAATGGAACACCAATTATCCATTTCACAAACTGATCCTACTTTTGAAAAATTTGCAAAAATGTTAATAAAAGAAAGGCATCGTGTGTAAAGAAGGATAAACTAAAACATAAAGTGAAGTAAAGTTGCATTACCTCAGACCTCAGAGACTAAGCAGGTCACGCAATTAACAATAAGTATGTCAACATGTTTCAGAGACCCTTCAGCAGACTTGTGAATACAAAGGTACCTAGTCCAGGGAGAAAAAGCTTTCCTTCGGCTACCACATAAGTCCACTCCTCTATTCATTAGAGTCTAGACTTACAATCAGCATCCTTCATATTACTCGCTAATTTCCCAGCATATTAGCAGCACACGGATGCTTCTTATCATTAGGAACAAAATAGTCGGAACAGCCAAATATGTCAATCCAAATACTGCTAACACCGCATTACCCTTCTAACACCTGAGGCGGACAGCCAATTTCTTTTCTCTGCATACTCTGGCCTCCTCCCCTATTTCATACAGCTTACTGGCAACTACTTTCTCCGGTTCAAAATTTCTATGAACTCAGTAGGCAGCACAGATCGATCCAGGTAACTAAGACATCACCCTTCTCACCCAACTGCTGATAAAAAATCTGTTTTCACCACCCGTCCGACTCTTTATATAATGTCAACAACCAGACCAGGTTGCTAGAAAGGAAAGGCTTCACTTTTATTACTTGATTGTTAATGAGAAAGAAAGTCAAGTCATAAATCACCTGAATCTTTATACGTCAGAAACGTCTATGAACTTGGACCTTGAAGTAGCTAAGAGATGCTATCCAACAAATAGCATACTTCATTTCAAGTTGATTAATGTCCAACAATGAACTCGTGCACATTTCCATTGATATCAATTGAACTGCATCCAGGTGACTTCTGCCTAAATTTCTCATAGTTCCTCTGACCTTTGATACATCTTCCCATCTGCCCGCAGATGCATAGGTGTTTGCCAGAAGTGTATGAGTGCTAGAATCATAAGATTCAATCTCCATAAGCAGTTCTGCCACACGTTCACCGACATCAACATTGCCGTAAATTCTGGTGGCACTGAGCAAAGCCCCATAAATTGGAACTATAATCTCATTGTCTTTATTAGGTATCTGAGATATCATTACTCAGCTTCACTTAGAGCCCAGCACGACCCAGCAGGTCTATTAGACAGCCATAATGTTCTAACTTTGGCTGAATCCCTATAAATCCTACTCATTGCGTGGAAATATCTCCGGTCTTCCTCTACCAAGCTCCCATGGCTACATGCACTTAACACTCCACATAAGTGATATCATCAGGGAAAATTCCAGCTTGTTCCATTTTTGAGAACAGTTCCAGTGCTCTAAGTATTCCGCTCATGGCTAGCGCACAAATAATTGGAAGTCCAGGATGCAGTATCTTTCTCTTCTAATTCATCAAATATTTTATTGATTTTTCTTTAAAATTTTCAAC
>NW_026724786.1:0-4642 GCF_029784015.1 Lycium ferocissimum
GTTTTTTTGGGGATACATTTGCGGAAGTTATGGAGGTTTAAGCATGGCCTTATTCTTACAAATCACCATTGTGTCCAAATTTCTCGAATGTGCAAAAACACGGGATATAACAATTTGTGGGTTGAGAAATTGGATAAAACATCGTGTGAGATGTTTATGGAATATTTTGATGTTGATAATATTGTTGTTGATTTGGTATTGTTGTAGTTGTTATTGGTTGCTGAATTGAGATTTCGGGTTAGGCATATAAAACGGGGAGATGCGCCGAATTTGAGCGTGATTAAAGAGATTTTAATTAAAGGCTTAAGGCAAGTGTATGATGGTGAGCCTAATAATAGTATGAAAGATTTTATATGTAGATTACAAGTCCGAAGACAAATGGAAAGGTCAAGGAGCAAGGTTCCAGGTATGCTAAGGCTAAACCTTTCTTTCTAAGGCATGATTCCTTTGTTGTGAACCTATGTATGACATCTTCAATAACTTTGTTTCTAAAAGTACTAAAGCTTACAGTTCCTGACGTTCTTGTGATATCCTTGAGCTTGTTTCATGGATGTTGGTGTTATTCATTGAAGTTGATCTCATCTTATGACTTTGTTCCTCCAAGGTGAGACGTGTTCATGATGACAGTTCCATAATAATAATCCAACGAGTTTAGGAACAGGTTCTTAAGGGATGTTTTATTGTCACGACCCGACTAGGGGGCCGCGACGAGCACCGTGCTACCTGAGCCATAATCGTTTCAAATATTATAATTATACACCGTAATAGTCCCATTGGACAACAACCATCATATATCATATCACGGGCATCTGTGCCACAACAACGTACATGGGCCGACGAGGCCCGGCAAGATGATATACAAAAATATAGGCCGACAAGGCCAGACATATCTATCCACATACACGTGACTACGAGCCTCTAAGAGTTTGACATATCATATGAGCGGGACAGGACCCCGCTATGCCCATAATTATGTACACAAAAGAATAAGTACCCAAAAGCTACGGCTCCGAATGAGATGGAGCTCTGCTATGAAATCTCTGAACAAGCAGCTATGAGTCCAATCTGTCTCCCTGTGCACCTGCGGGCATGACGCAGCGTCCACAAACAAAAGGACGTCGATACGAAGAATGTACTGAGTATGTAAAGCATGATCAACATCAATATAGCAACATAATAGGCAACGTACGAAGTAGCATATGAGGGGAGACAATAACATCATCGTCATATCACTTACCTCGTACACATCGTCTTCCGTATCCCATAATGGTAACCGTACCCCTTTGTGTGTTAGATACGCGCCCGGCCTTTACCACATTCCTTTACAAAGTTTTGCACATTCGCATTCATATCACATACATAATATATCATATACATCGCATTTACATAGCCCTTACTTAGCACTCACATAGCCTTAACATATTCGTACTCTGAGTGATGTCATATACTTATAGCTATTTCATCGTATAGACATCGCATATGTAGCTTTCATATAAGCGATGCCCACCACGAAGGCTCGGTGTTTCGTATCTACTTGGCCAACCAAGGCTCAAGGTGGTATCTACCGACCCCACGGGCTTCGAGGTTGTATCTACCCGGCCTTACCAAGGCTTCGTGGTTGTCCATACCATCCGCAGAAAAGGCGGCGTGCGTTTCGTAATCGTATACATACACGAGACATATATTCATATACATATATTCTTATACATATGCTCTTATACACATATTTCTGCCGGCATCGCGAGCTCTAGGACTCATTATAGCCCTTCATAGGCACCCATACATATAATAACTCGTAGGCATCTTTGACATCATTCTTCCTTTGTCATTATACTAACATCGACCATCATACCGTTACATCTACATTATAGACTTGCTAGTCATATGAGGAACTTTGGTCAAGCAATAGTACATATCGTGGATCGTGGAGCTTATGAGCTCGGAATGTCAACCAAGTAGGCACAACATACTCATATAGAGGGAATTAGGAATTTGGCCAAGAACCATGCCTTATGAAGAAGGGTTAGCCTTACATACCTTTTTTTTTGTCGCACTATTCATGCTCGTACGACTCCTCTCGATGATAGCGTTTAAACCTTCTTAATATCATAACAATGGCCATTAGTCATACACGTATATCTCTATCTAGGTTTCTCAATTTGCTTCTAATCTACCCATAATCATGGTCATAATGCCCAACTTCATCCATTCATCTAAAGTGTCTAGTTCATGTTCTTAACACCATTTATAACACATTTATATCACAACCCAACAACATTCATGATTCAATTCCAACTATGCCTCAAAAACGTCACTATTCATCATTCACAACCCAATTTGCTATTCTCTTATAATGACCAAGTATTTCAACTCCCAAATACCTTAAACAACATATAAATATCATGAATCTTACCTTAGATGCTTTAGGAATAAGCCTTGGTTGCTAATACTCCTCTTTGAGCAAAACCCTAGTTTTTCTCCATTTGGATTTCTTGGCTTGGGTGATCTTTGATGATTTCCTTTACTCTTGCTCCACTTATTTAGTGTTGTTGATCCTCAAATATCCTTGAAAACTTGTATAATAAATGTAGAGAGAGATTAGAGAGAAGTAGTGAAATGATGAAATGAAATAAACAAGTCTTGGTCCTTATATTTAATGACTTGAAAATCGTAAATGGGGGAACAAGTGGTCGTCCATGGAGGTTTACGGTCCGTATTCCACTTTACGGACCGTCCCTCGCGGTCGTCTTTAAGCTTAGCCGAAACGAAACCTTGGCAACATGCATGAGATTTACGACCATGGTTTACGGGCCGTAAATCACTTCACGGTCCGTCCACCGGTCGTATTTAACCATTTCTCGGCTGGGCGAGAAAGTTGAAGTTTTTCATGGCGCTTTTTACGACCTCCCGTTACGGACCGTATACCGTTTACGGTCCGTATTTGCACTTTACGACCACTGCGATTTCAAACCTGCAACTTTTCATTTTTCCAAGACTTTTCGTTCTAATCGTCCTCATCCATTTTCATGCATTACTAGCTCATTTACTTACATTGCCCATGAAACATTATACACTCGCACTCCCTCGCACTCATCACTAGTTCGTCCGCTTGCGTACCAACGGGAAATTTTCCGAGGTTTTTATAAGTCTTATATGATTATGTAGACCCTACGAGTTAAGTGATGACCACGGGAAGTGCATAGATATTACTTGTAAAAGTTTAGTTATGATGTTGATTATAATTACCACTGGTCTATGAGCAATTGGGCAGATATATATATTTACCCCCGGACGCGCCGGCGCATTACCAGTGTTACGGCCGGTCGGGTTACGGCGACGGCCGCAGTTTGCTATCGTCGGGGGCCCTGAGGTTATTACCACTGGATCGGGGCCGGGTAGTTACCACCGATCGGTTGGGGTTAGTATAGGATGATTGAAGAAAAAGGGCACGTGCACGAAATTAGATATGGTTACATGCGAGAGTATGAGAGAGACATTATCATATATGGATCGGGTTACACGCCGCAACACATATTCGATAACGTTTGATGATAAGGAAACCCAGACTATGGTAGTGTATACACCTAGTAAAGATCGGAAGTAGAAGAGGTATGTATACATATGCTAATTTGCACGAGGTTCGAAATGCCAGGTTGATTCTTATTCTTCTCATCTTTATATATGGCTATTTTGTTTCACTTTCCGCCTTGCAATATCGACATTGTCGTACCCACGTGCCTTTGTCGGGGGCGCCACGTTTCATGCCCGTAGGTCTTGAGATAAATTTGGGCGATCTTTCCAAGGGTAACCAAGTGAGCGTAGCCTGCGCTCCACTTACTTCGGAGTTGTCCTATGAGTCAAAGGCTACATATGCATTTTTCAGGGTATGGCGGGCCTCGTTCCGCCACTTTATGTCATGTACTCGTAGAGGCTCGAGAGGATATGCATAGTTAGATATCTTATAATTATCTCGACTTGTACTATGTTGTATCATTATTATGGATAGCCTTACCGCACATGCACTCGAGATTAGTTTAAAGACGTAAGTATGTTATCTTTTGGGCTTGTACCTTGGCTTATAGTACCTTGGTCTTATGTTGCCTTTCGAGATACGAAAAAAGTGAGTTACGCTGTTCGCTCGGTTGCCCTAAGGTGCCGAGGCCGCACGCCTTACCAGGTTGGGTGTGACAACTAGCTGTCATACAAGAGCATCTAACTAAATACTACAAGTTTGAATAATAGCAATACATCAATAGTCTCAAGGATCATGTCTCAGGATAGAAATAAAGACATAATAAATAAAAAGTGTCACACCCCAACTTTTGAAAGCATGATCGCACCGACCTCATTTAGGGAGCAACTCCATCTCGTGATACTCATAATCTTATCGGACTCTTAAATCATGAAATGAGTGCATAATGAAAGCTTTTCAAAAAACATGCTTCGTCTTTCTCAAATCAAGTAAAATCGTAATCATATGAAATTTGTAACATAATGCATAATGATACATCTCAGAGCCGCTTACAAGACCGACATGTTATATACGGACTCTATCCGCAAAGTCTCTAACATAAATCAAGATACCATAACATAGATACTTGACCCCAAAAAAAAAGGGCTCGAACCTTGGGGAAAATTTTAT
>NW_026724787.1:0-12247 GCF_029784015.1 Lycium ferocissimum
TATATTATCATAAGCATATGCGTGCGGTCCGACCCTGGAGTGAGGGACGCGGTAACGAACCGACCTACGAGTACGGGACGCGGTGAACGAACCGGAGTCGTATGCCATGCGGCCACCCTGCCCAACTCATGATGATATATAAACATACATATAACGAGCCGACCCGCCTATGCGGGGACGCGGTGGCAATGCGAAGAGAGCGATAACGGGGCACGGCCGGGACGCGGTGAACGGATACATATACGAGAGGCATACGCAAGATAACGGATCGGCCGGGACGCGGTGAAAGATGCATTGAGCCTTGCACGAGCGAGTCGTGAGAAACCATATGCACGTAAATCCGGACTCGATGGATAGATATCATTTACCAACATCGAAGGATTCGAACAAGTTTCGGGTTCTTTCGAGTTAGTATCGGAAAGTTATGAGCATCTTAAAATACGAAACCTCTTGCGGACTTTTTAAGCGACCGAAATCGTACATGAAGAACACTAAGACTCATATGAAATACTAAGATCGAGTGCTCTCAAGTCAACAAACTCATACCCAAATACTCATAGCAGAATACTTTATATCAGACACTCATACCAGAATACTCACATCTGAATTACATAATACTTATAACAAACTCGGAACATTAGTCAAAGGTTTTCATTATTTATCGTACGGAAATGAGGCAAATAGAACAATATACATAGGTCTCGGGGATTGTGAGGGCAACCGGGTCGAATGAGGTGGCGTACCCAATTTACGTATGTTACACTTCATAATATCACTCGTGATAGTTTTAAGGTAGTCGGGTCCCATTAGTTCAAGTTCTAGGTGTTTAGACAACTTTTTGACCATTAACGACATAATTAATTCAATTCTCTTGGAAAGAAAAAGGGGCAATTTCGGACGTGGATTCCGAAGAGTAGAGTTATCCCCAAGGTCCAAATTCAAGCCTAATATATCTAGGACATGCCAAGAGAAAGAAAGGGTAAGCCTTACATACCTTTTTCGCTTCTTAAGCTTCTCCAAACTCGAATCCCGTTTCCTCCAAAATCTACAAATGGTCACGTTTACACAAATATTAATGATAAAGCTTCAAGAACTCAATCTTAAGCAATTCTTGTCTTAATCTTTCAGATAACTACTTACATTACGCAAGAATTTCGGCACCTTCTGTAAATATACCACCCCGAGATTCTATCTCGGCCAACAAATCTACGAAATCCGAGAATGGAACTCGGCCACATTATTAACAATAATTTCAACAATTACTCTAACAATATCCACGTGATTCAAAATGCATACTAACATTAGCAACTTCGTTCTACAACTTCCACGACAATTCATTTATATTCAACTCACATTTGTTCGCACATTCAAGTACTAATCCAAGATCATTCAACACAATTCAAAAGCATTTCAATCAATCCTCAAAATATTCAACTTATTCCTGACACTACACTTCACAGAAACCTTCCGAACACAACAAGAACCACAACAACACACTTCCTTCATTCAAATTCACAAACTTTACCACAATTCACACATACTAACAACATTATTTCTCATAAGTACAAGAACACTACATTCAATTCACCTCCGCTTCTAGAACAATTTTCCAACAATTACAACTTTGAATTAGAATCATCAACTTTTCATTACCAACATGAAATCTACAACTACAACAACTAAAACACAAATAAAATAATTACACCATTGCTCCTACACACCACATGCATGCACGGCCAACACCCAATTTCCATGCTTTCATGAATTTCATTCATTCCTATATATATACAACAACATACCAAGCCTTCTACAACATACAAAAGAACATGAATTCTTACCTTTCTCCTCCTTCTTCACTTGAATAAAATACGAAAACGACGAAACGGATGACTTATCTTCCGAAACAATTATGCCACGTTGTGGGGACCCTTGAATTAGTAGGAATATCACAACACAACAATTTTAGAAAAAGATTCCCCATGGTCAATTTTTCCATGGGGTGGCAGAATTTCCTTCTTTCTTTCTTCTTCTCTTTTTTTTTTTTTTGTTCATCCTTTTGTCTTAAATTAGAAGACCACTTATATATATATATATATATATATATATATATATATATATATGTCTCCAACCATGTGAGGGGCACATGCCCCTCTCTAGAGAATTCTCTCATTTTCTTGATTTTTCCTCAAGTTAAATTAAAAGAAGACTAATGTCTTCTTGACAAGCTTTGGTCCATAACTTTTAGGATTTACAATTGGCCCCATTAATTAAAAATAAGGGCACATAGTGCACGGCCAATATCGCCCCTTCATGAATTTTTCTTGAACTTTGTAAAATTATCATTTTTGCCCCTAAGCTTCCACATTATTTCCATTGACCACTTTGCGAATTCCCCTTTTTACCCTTAACCTTTCTCAATATTTCCCATGCAATAATAGTCATAAATTATATTTATAACAACTCGTACATCAAAATGATTTTTCAAAATGATCTCGTCCTTAACTTCCCACGACGACTTCGAAATATCCAAACGTAGAAAGTACGGGCTATAACAGTTCATTCTTGCCATATGCAAGCCTAGCCGAGGAGAGGAATTGAAGGGAAAAGGTAAGGTTCAATCTTCTCTTCATATGTTGTGGATGATTTGTACATGTTGAAGTGTGTAGAAATGGATGAAAGTCATGAAAATATGGATGATGAAGTTGAACCATGGATGTTGGATTGTGGCCGTGTGCATGTTAGGTTGTATATGAGTGGTGAATTAATTGTACTTAGCATGTTTGTGTGTTGTTGTAATGTGTAGAAATGAATGAAACTCATAAAGTATTGGAGTTGATGTTGTGGCCGAACATAAAATTTTGAATTGGTATAGGCATATTGAACTAATTTCATGTAGTATTTTGGTTGTTGTTTGTTGTGGATTATGTGATGAAAATGAAGGTTTGATCACTCAAATGGAAGTCGTAATTGTTATGGGATGATTTAGAACATAATGTGATTTCAATATGGTTTCTTGTATTAATGAAAATGATGTTGCTAACGTATGGAATCGTTGATATAGTTTATGAATTCGGAGGAGAGAAATGTATTGTGGTTGTTCTTATGGCATTTGGAAGTTTCGGGTGAAGTAAGACATGGGTTGGATTATCTTGAATGTTTTGTGAATGGATTATTGATGTTGTAAATATGATTGTTGGTATGGTTGTTGATTTGGGTGGAGTTGAATTCTCGGGGGATGTTAAATTATGGGGAAGTCACCGAAATTTCTGTAGACAAAGTGTTAATTTGGTATTGGATGCTTAAGTGCTTATGGCTAATGGTTGACACCTAATGGCGTTATTGTATATCGTGAGAAGTCGAGACGCAAGTTTGGATTAGCTTAGGAAGCGGCTAAGGTATGTAAAGCTTGACCCTCTTTCCTTTTGTCACACCCCGATCTTACTAGGGTGTGATGGGCATGCCAAACCACGTATTCGGGCCGAGCGAACCCGGCCGACTCTTGTGCACGTATGAACTACACCGTTTTTTTTTGTTTTGTTTTGACTAGCATTAACATACATAGCACAATTATGAACATAAACTAGTAAGCTTTACGGTCATACTATCAAACGACGGGGCAATCGGGGAGTACCAATAGCTACGTACATATCTCTCTACGAGCCTCTAAACATAGTACACGTATACATAGAAAGGGCCGAGTACGCCGTGCCCGAATATATACACAAAAGTAATACCAAGGGTGGGCTCCGAAACAACGGAGCGCTGCAAAAATGCTGCCGAGGAACTCCTAGGAACCGTATCCGGTCTGTGACTCCGCGCGGAAACGAAACGCGACGCCCGCAGCGGGCGTCGCACGAATAATGTACCGAGTATGTAAGACATGGAAAATAACATAAACAGGAGTATAGATTATAAATAACAATATCGTGGGGTCATGGATATATATACTGAGGTAAGAAAATAACCTGTGCGTAGGAACACCTTTGCAGGCCGAATACCATGCATGCTTATTGTCTCTTTTTTTTGAAAAACATTTCTTTTCATAGACATAGAAATAGAATTTATGTCATATCGTAGTATCATAGCATAGCATAGTATATCGTAGTATCATAGCATAGCATAGTATATCGTAGTATCATAGCATAGCATAGTATATCATAGCACCGAACAGTGTCGGCTCGCCCACATAGTATAATTCCCGCGTCCGGGCATCCCGCGTCCGGGATGATATCAAGTCAAGTACGGATACATGCACCGTGAGTAACCCAGCGCCCATAGCGCTCTGCCCTTTTTCCCAGTTTTCCCCAAATATATTTTTAAACATATATGTATATATATACCATAGCATGCAGGGGAGCCCAAGGGAAATCATGTACTTATCGGAGTGACGTAAGGTCGGGAACCTCCGATTATATTATAGAATAATTAAGGGCGCTTATCTCACCTTGAAGGGATGGTTAATATAAGGCGAGACTATTAGTGGAGAGCAATATAATGAGAAAGTATAACATAGGATCATAGGGCATCGTTCGCGTACTTAGAATCTTTAAAGGAAAACACTATTCATGAGTAGAGCCGAGGATTCAAGAAATAGTTTAACGTTCTCATCTCGGCACTGGAATCATAGACTTGGAACCTCTAATCATAGAATCATCATTTTTTCATCATAGAGTCATAGACGTCGTCTTAGTCATTAAGGCTTGCAATATTGTAAAACTTAGTTTTTGGAGAAAAACGAGTATTTTGGAAAACATTTGTAAACTTTTAGGAAGGAAAATCATGTTTTGGAATCGAGGGATTAGTTAAAACAACTATGATTTAGTAGTTAAAATAATAACCAAAAACTTTCCTTAACTATAGAATGAAAATAAGTCAAAGGGGACAATAGGAAAGAATTCGGGAATAGTGGGCCCACCTCGAGTCAAATGAGGCGGCATATCAATTTTACGTATATTACAATTCATGGCGTCACTTGGGAGGGTCTTAGGGTAATCGAGTCCTATTTGTGTAAGTTCTGGATGTCCAAGAAGTTTTTCCAACATTTTATGCAAGTTCTAATTCAATTCTACTGAATGAATAGTAGTTAATTACAATCTCGGATTTCTAGAGTTAGGAAAGTCCCCGAGGCGCGAAATCAAGCCTACACGTCTAAGACATGCCAAAGAAAGGAAATAAAGTCTTACATACCTCTTTTCGCTCCTTATGGCACTCCAAATTCAAGCTCCAACTTCGCCAAAATCTACAAATTGGTCATGTTTACCAAACATGATTAGTGCCTTTAGAATTGAATTCGTAAAACAACACTTGGCTACCGAAATTTCGGCAGCACTTCCTTTGTAAATACATCATTCCCCAAAAGCATCTTAGCCAATTCTCATCAACAACAATCCGGGAATTCAACCCGGCCAAACTATCAATCATAATATCGCAACCATATTAACAATTTCCAATTTCCATCCAAGATACATTCTAACAACTTAGTCAATATACTACTTCCATCAAGACCTTCCAACTCCAATGAAAACAATAACAAACTAATAATTCATATACCAACGATATCATACAAGTCTCATTATCTTCCATGCATGCAAGAACATTATATTCAATTTGAATACTTCAATCACAAGTCTCCAACTTCTATAACTTCACAAGATTTTCATGCATTCATTAGCAACATGGTATCCACAACATAACAACAACCAAAACACTAGATAAAATTGACTCATTTTCTTCCACACAACACCACAACCACACGGCCAACATCAACCATACACAACTACATCTTCTCCAAAATCATTCAATTTCCATTATCCACTTAGCATCTACAACAATAACAACCAAACATTAAGTAAAATATTTAGCACATGATTTCTACATACACATGCTCATGCACGGCCACACCCCTATATTCATACTCTTCATGAATTCTCATAGTATCTACACTTTACATCAACAACCAACACACAACACAACACATAACACACACACACACCCACGGTTTGCCCTCATAGCCACACACACACACACACATGCTTCAATCACATGAATTCCATCCATTTTCATACACCACAACATGCACAACATCCATAACACACAAAAAAGAGGGTGAATTCTTACCTTTTTACTTGAATTCTTCACTTGGCTTCAATTGGAAACTTATCAAGGTTATTGTTTTCCTTGTTCCAAAGGACCTTCCACTATGTTAAGGACTCTTCAAGGAATGGTTTGGCTAGGGGAAACAAGTTGAAAGCTTTCTCTCTTCCTCTTTTCTTTTTCTTTTTCCTCTCGGTTTCTTTATTCTTCAAAGGGCCGAATGGCCTCTTGATTTTTCTCCTCTCTTCTTGTTCTTTAATTCTCTTGAATTCTCTAGAAATTATGAGATAAGATGACCATAAGTCATCTTTTAAACCCATGCCATAATTCTCATATGGGCTTGGCCCATCAAGAAGGAGTGGGACGGCCAACATGGCCCAACCAACACAAGCCCACTTTTTTTTTTTGTCATGCAATTCATGAAAAATTATTTTCCAAATTCCAAATTTACCCTTCGTCTTCCTCCATAATTCCACGAAACGTATTGCGAATTTTCCTTTATGCCCTTGACCTTTCTTAATAATTCCGCTTCTAAATGCTTCATAAGCCATTCATATACTTAACAAAATAAAAATAAGGCCTTGCTTGTCGTCCTCCCGCAATTGTCTTGAATGATCCGATTGCACAAAATGCGGGATGTAACACCTTTGGCATGTCTTAGTACATGTAGGCTATGATATGATCCCCGAGGTAACTCTACTCCTACGATCCGAGCACGTCTATGATTCTTAGTTGCTTCTTGATATCCGTATTCGTAATATAGTCAAATTGTGGTCCTTATGCCTTTTCTATGATTATATATGAACATGCATAGAAAGATTTTGTTCGTAAAAGGGACGGTAACTACGAACGTCCGTAACTTCCATAGGAAGGCTCGGATCGCTTCGATATGTCCGTAGGAGGTTCTGTAGCGTATGATGATCTTAACCTCCACGGGCGGACCCGGATCGGTTGGGTACTTGTCCGTGGGCCCGCAAGGCGTTCCTTTGTATAGTTCTAGCAACTTGTTAAAAGAACTTAATATAGTTAACAACCCGACTTCCGAATATGATTACTCACTTATCTGTTAAGTCTGAAATGAGAAATCGTCCGTATATGATGTTGATCCGTAACTATGACGGCTAAAGTTCTACTTGACAAGTCCCGAGTAACATTCGAAAGAAACTGGATTTGACTATGATTATTGGCTTGGTTTTTAAATGATAGTCTGTTTTGATTGTTTTATGGAATCTGTGTAAATGTACGAAATGAGAATTCGTATGCACATGATTTGGATACGTAACTATGATTGATAAGAGTTTTATTTGATATGTTTTCGAGTAATATCGGAAGAGATTTGATTTGACTAATGCCATTGGCTTGTAAATGATAATTTGTTTGATTATTCCGTTAAGTTTGTATAAATGTTTTGAGTTGCATATAGATCCTACGATTCTGCTTGTGCACATTATTATTACTTCCTTCGCCGAGTCCCGGGCCGGTTGTTATCGTGCGCACAATCCGAAGTATGATGAGCTTCCGAAGTATGATGAGCGTCTGATATGATATGATATGATATGATATGATATGTTTCCGAAGTATGATGAGTTTCGATAAATGATATGATACGAAGTATGATGAGCTCTGAAGTATGATGTGATTTTGATTTATGATGTGTGACGGAGATATAAAACTTCTGAAGTATGATGAGTTGTGGCGCCCAAGGCAGGAGGGGCGACCACGTTTCATCCGCCGGGTCCTATTACGGACCGCATAGGGTATATGATATGATAATCGATGATCGATGACATGATGATTTATTAATGTGATGATACGATAATATAATATAATCGATGATACGGTAATATAATGATGTTTAATACGATGATATGATAATATGATGATTGTTTAATATGATGATATGATAAAATAATGATTACATCGTGTGATGATATGATAATCGATGATTCCGTTTACCGAGTCCCTCCGGAGGGCCGGAACACGTTATATGTTATATATATACCTATTCGGGAATATGATGTTGGTTTCGGAGCCGGTGGTGGGGGTGGTGGGGCAAACCTCGGCAGGTACGCTCGAGTCCCAAAGTGAGGGGGTGAGCGTAAGGCCGCCTTAGGCGAATCCCACATTGGTTTGGCGAATCCCACATTGGTTTAGGCGAATCCCACATCGGTTAATGTCGGCTACTATGATATGCTCTATTATATATATATATGCGACGAAATGTTTTTAAAAGAAAGCTAAGCATTTCGGCATTCCGATCATTATATTGGTCTTCTGCACCTCGTATGTATGATTTGTCTTTCAGATACAAGCACCTTGACATTCTGGTTATTATGTTCACTGTCTGTACTCCTTATCTCGGTTATGATCCCGTTTTCTGTATTCCATGCTTTACATGCTCAGTACATATTCGTATGACGACCCCTTTCTTCGGTTGCGTTTCATGCCGCGCGGTACACCCGGGCAGCTGAAGACATTAGTAGGAGATGTTCCAGCGGGATTGGCGAGCTCCATTTCCTCCGGAGTACTGCCGAGTCAGAATGTTTATGTTATGGAAGTTTGTTCTATGTTAGAGACTTTGCAGACAGAGTCATGTGTATAATGTGTCAGTTATGTAAGCGGCTCCATAAGCCGATGTACTGTTATGCATTATATTACAGATATTATATGATTACAGATTTTTATTTGGTTTGAGAAAGACGGAAAGGCATGTTTGCTTTCCGAATGAAAAAAAAATTTCATTACATGTTTGTGTTGTGGCTAAGGGCCCAGTACGATTACGAGTATTACGAGAGTCAGCGGGTTCGCTCGGTCCTAGGTAAGGGTCGGGTGCCCATCACACCCTATCGGATTAAGGGTGTGACACGTACCTAGCCCTCTAGTGAGGGACTCGGTGAACAGAATCATCATATGCCATCCTGGCCGCCATCCCCATCTCATCACATCATCATATCATCATATCATTATATATATCCCGTACCTGGCCCTTTATTGAGGGACTCGGTGAACAATGCAGTGGAATGTGCACGAATACGTACTCGGCCCGGGACTCGGTGAAAGATGCATTGTGGCATGCACGAGCAGAGTAGTGAGAAACCAAATGCAATTAAAACATTTCAAAGACTCAATGAAGTAGTCTAAACGGAACGTCATTTGAAAGTCGGACAATAGTTATATCAAATATCTTTCGGACGTTATTCGGAACATAGCATACATCATAAACGTATTAACAAAACCATAGGGATCATAGTCATACGCCAAACCAATCCGAGTCCGCCTCGGAAAGTTACGGACAATATTCACTTGGGAACTTCCTACGAACAAATCGAAGCGATCCGAGCCCTTATGTGAAAGTTACGGACGTTCGTAATTTCGGAATCGTTTAGGAACAAAACTCTTTTGAAAACAAAACTTTATGCAACTTTTGAAATTTAGTCATATAAAGACATAAAACCATAATTCGACTACATTAAGAATACGAATATCAAGAAACAAATAAGAATCATAGGCATGCTCGGACCACAAGAATAGAGTTACCTCGGGGTTCGTGTCATAACCTACTTCAACTAAGACATGCCAAAAGAAAGAAAGAATGGGCTTTACATACCTCGTCCGCTTCCTACGCTAATCCAAATTTAAGTCTTGGCTTCTCGAGATCTACAACACATCAATAGGCATCGAACATTAGCCATAAGCATCAGAGAGTTCAACTCCAAACCATCATTTTATCTACAGAAATTTGGGCAGCATTTCCCCTATAAATTCATCAACCCCCGAGAATTCAACTCGGCCAAATCATCAACAACAATACCAACAATCATATCAACGACATCAACGACCAATTCAAAACGCATTCTAACATTAGTGACCCTTTTCTATATAATCACATATTATTCCATTTACATTCATTTCAACCACAAACATTCAAGACAATATCGACGCTCGTATGTTCAAATACTACTCCAAACTCATTCAATCAAGATTCAAGAACGCTTTAAACAATCCGCAAAATATTCAAAACAATTCAAACAATATACTACTCCACCCGAAACTTTCCAAACTTGGCAAGAGCAACACAATGCATTCTTTTCTTCCAAATTCATGAATTGCATCAATACTCCACACGTCCACAACATTATTTCCAAAAATTCAAGAAACTATATTAGAATCACTTTAGGTTCTAAATCAGCCCACAACAATTACAACTTCTACTTGAGTCGTTAACCCTTCATTCTCATCATAAAATACACAACAACAACAACCAAAATACTAAGTGACATTAGTTCATCATTCCTACACCACCTAGCACATGCACGGCCAAACACATCACACACGGCTACAGCTTCCACACCAAAATTCCATGAATTTCATTCATTTCCACACTCCACAACATACACAAATCATCCATAACATAGGTAAAAGAGGTGGAACCTTACCTTCTCCATTCATGTTCTTCACACGGCCAAGGTTGTGTTTTGCAAGAAAGAATGTTTTGCATGCTCCAACAACTACTTCATGTTGTTTAGGACCTTCCAATTAGTAGAGAAACTAGAAGAAAATAATTTTTCTTGATCAATATTTTGGCCTTCAATTTTTGGTTCCTTGGCCGAATGGCCTTGTGCTTTTTCTCTCCCATTTTCTTGAACTTTCTAGGTGATGAATGTGATGAAGATGATTAATAAGTCATCTTATCACACTTATATAACTCATCCACATGGCCACATGGCCCACACACATAAACGGCCACATGGCCTATTTTTCATGAAATATTAGTTTCCATAATATCACTTTCAACCCCAAAGTTTCCTTAATAATCCTCGCTAATAAATCATAGGCAACTTATGCCTTAAAACAATATCGAGGGTTAAGAATCTCTACCTCGTATCCCGAAATCGTCTTGTCCTTAACTTATCCTAGTTAGCTCGGATTATCCCGACGTACAAAATACAGGATATAACAAAACCATTTTCATTTGAAACATATTTACTTTATATACATAAGCCCTTCGGCGATCAAAATAATGTATACATACGATGAGAAGCGTGAGACCATACCACCCACACATACATATCTACGAGCCTCTACTAGAGTACTAGACATATGGATGGGACAGGACCCCGTCGTGCCCAAAACATATATATATATATACCAAAAGAATATATCAATGGCACCTCCGGAACAATGGAGTGCACCGGTCGACTAATAGCTCTATGAGTCCGGATCACCTCCCTGTCTACTTGTGGGCATGAATACAGCGTCCAAAGAAAACGGACGTCAGTACGAACATTGTACTGAGTATGTAAGGCATAACCAATAATAATACATTACCGAAATAAGGAAGCATCAAATGAGGAGTAATCTGTAACAGACTGTCAATTATAAAAGAAATAATGCATGCTGGCTTACTTCATAATCATCATCATATCATGTATGCATATATGTATAAGCTGCCCGACCATATAGGTACGGTGTGATAATCATTAGCCCGCGTCCAGGCCTCCCGCGTTCGGGGTACCATCTCATGCCGCCCACTAGTGGTGTCTGCCCATGCCATCTAGACATGGTGTATACGCTGCCCGCCTTAGCGGTGTCTGCCCGGCCATATAGGCGCGGTGTAACATCATCATCATATACTCATCATAATGCATGCATAGAAACTCAAAGACAACTATACTTTGTCGGGGTGACATAAGGTCATAGACCCCTGATTCCATTATGGAGCATTTATAAGCATTCTGCCTCACCTTGAAGCTCATCATCATCATTCTCGTGCTCATAATGTATCTCTTATCTCATATGGCTATTCATGAACATAGACTCTTAGTTTTCCGCAATGTAGGAAATTCTTGAAGAAGGAGAAAAATCATGCCATAAAATTCATGCCTTAGAAAGAAAGGACTAACCTCACATACTTTTTTCGTTTAACTATTCTATCGCTTGGTGGTTTTCCTTCAAAGCCCACGTCTTTACCTTCAATAGAATTCGTATTAACATTAGCTAAACGATTATAAGAACGTGCTTACTAAGGCTAGAGAAAATTGGGCAGCATTTCCTTTGTTTATACAACTTTCCTCATATTCCATATCAACTCCCAAACATCCATAACAACATTCACAATACTGTAAGCAACAATCATCATTTATCTACATTATCC